>NW_024581842.1:0-19517 GCF_017639235.1 Corvus kubaryi | reverse complement strand
CCCTTTCCCAGCTCCCTCAGCCGCTCCTGGGGCTCCAGCCCCTTCCCCAGCTCCGTTCCCTGCCCTGGACACGCTTCAGCTGCTCCAGGGCTCTCTGGCCCAAGGATGTGAGATCCCCCAGCAGTGCTAGCCCAGGGGACGGGCCCTGCCCTGGGCCTGTGGCATCCAATAAATGATGGAGACTCCTTAGCCCTCCCCTTGTTGCTGATACGTTTATGGAAACGTTTTTTAACCTCTTTTATGGCTGTAGCTAGAGAAGTTCTAGCTGAGCTTTGGCCCTTTTCCTTCCACACACTCCTGGAGGGTTTTCTCCCTGGATCTCCTGGATGTTTTCTCCCTGGATCTCCTGGAGGGTTTTCTCTCTGTGAGGTTTCATTTCCAGCAGACACTTGGTAGGTTGAAGTCCCTCATGAGGACCAGGGTTTGCAATGGGAAGACTTCTCCCAGCTACTTGTAGGATGTCTCATCTGCCTCTTCATCCAGGCTGGGGGGTCTACGACAGATTCCCTCTGATCCTCTTTGCACACCAATGTCTGAATAATGATTTTCCAGCACGCCAAACTCTGGATATGCAGAGATTTGGGACATTTTACAAAATTCCAACTGAATTATTTGCTAAATATATTTGGGAGTAGATTCAGAGAAACACTTCTGTCCTAGCAGCAGCAGCATGATTTCATTTTCTGGAAGCCTCTGAGCCTCAAGCTCAGATTAGGCTCTGACCTTTACTTTGTGTTTAAACAGCCAGAACATCATTAGTGGTGAATTGCTGATTTTCACCTGTGTTCAGTGATGTGCTCTGTTGGGATTGGGAATATATTCCATGTCCCATGCCAGCCACGGATTACATGGAAACAGAACATTTCCTTTTGTAAACAGCAATGGAAGCGGCTACAAAAGTGGTGTGAGCTCACTAAATCCTAGCAGCGTTCTGCTGATCCAACAGAAGTCATTTGAGTGTTGCCTCTCGCAGCTCTCCAAGGAATTCCAGCCTGGGCAGGGTTTATGAGGCCATCAGCAGCTTCAATCATCCCAACTGGGCCTGCCAGGCGTGTTCTAGTGGTTAGCAAATTAATAAATGAATGTGTTCAGAGTTAAAAGCACTTCACACGCGCTGAAGAGGGCAAATCCTGGAAAAAGGGAGAAATTTCTGGGATTGCAGCATAGCAGAGTTCATTATCAACTTTCCCCCTGGCACTCCCTGCTTCAGTCATTTTTCTTCAAGGTTATAATTAAGAGCAAATTACCTGCTGAAATCCAGCCTATTTGGGCTCGGAATAATGGCCTTGAACTTGCTTGGAAGACTAAGAGCCCTCATCATCATTAGAGCTGCTCACACCAGGTAATTTGGGACTAAATAAACAAAAATCTCATCAGGTTATTGTTGTTCCTGATGTGATTATCAAGTACACTTTGCTCCTGTCACTTCAGAAAAATGACAAAACTGGGATTTATTTTTTATTTATGGTATGTTGGCACTGATGTGATTAGAAAAAGCTCCGGAGAGATTTCCCAGGGAAATCTATTTAGGAGTGAGTTTTAATTATCTGAAATATTAATCATCTTTCGCCTCTGTTCTAAATTAATTTAGATGCATTATTATGTCTGCAGCAAAGCTTGAATCTAGCTGATAATATTCCCAAATAAAGCACAGAGCAAGGATTGTGCTTGGCAGGAACCACATTCGTTTTCTCCAACCAAAGTTTCCCTGAGATTCAGGACTAACATGAAACTTCAAAAAAAGTTCATCCAGCTGCAATTATTTCTTCCATGGCTGCGTGATCCCATAAGATTCCATCTGCTCTGGGGAAATGCCATCTATTTGTGACACGGGTGACAGCTACGAACATGTCCCCAGTATCGGTGAGGCTGCCCCTGGAAAAGAGGCCTTGGATGAGGCACACGTGCACTGTCCAGATAACTCACAGCAGGAAAATTGTGATGGAATAAAGCCAGGAAGAAAAGGGGAAAGGGAAACACCACAATTGTTGGGGGTTTTCATGTGTGTTTCTGCAAGCAGCTCTGGAGGAAGCCAGGAATTGTTACTTCCACTCTCCAGGAGACCTCTGCTAGGAAGACAGGATGAGACAACTGGGATTGTTCAGCCTGGAGAACAGCAGGCTCCAGGGAGACCTTGGAGCTCCTTCCAGGGCCTAAAGGGGCTCCAGGAGAGCTGGAGAGGGACTTGAGACAAGGGCTGGAGGGCCAGGACACAGGGAATGGCTTCCCAGTGCCAGAGGGCAGGGCTGGATGGGAGATTGGGAAGGAATTGTTCCCTGGCAGGGTGGGCAGGCCCTGGCACAGGGTGCCCAGAGCAGCTGGGGCTGCCCCTGGATCCCTGGCAGTGCCCAAGGCCAGGCTGGACATTGGGGCTTGGAGCAGTCTGGGACAGTGACCTTAAAGATCATCTCATTCCAACCCCTCCCACGGGCAGGGACACCTCCCACAGTTCTCTCTTTTTCAGTTTTATCCCATTTCTGTTCCCACTGGGGGCAGCCAGGCAAAGCCAGCTGGGAATCGTTCTGGGAGCACAAATCCAGCCAAGGCTGTTTGGGTGCCCCTGCTCACCTGTAATTCCAGGGGTGTTTTGGAGGCAGAGCTTCCCTGCACGGGGCTCACCAGTGCTCCTGGTCACAATATCCAATGGCCTAAACCTACCCACTCCAAGGGACTAAAAAACCCCAATAAACAGAGAAGTCCTCAAGCTCCAGCTGGACACCACCTCTGGAAAGGAAGCTCAAGCTGATGTGTGAAGGAGAACTTCCAATTTAAGGGATTGTTCATGTGGACAAAGTGCTCAGCTGCCTCAACAATTCCAGTTGCAACGTGCTTAAAATTGCATTTCATTCTTACAGGATTTTCATTCTTATAGGGTTTACCAGTTATTTAGGAAGACTTGCAGCCATTCCCAAGCTTTTGCTTGGCAGCCATGGCTCTGCTTTATCCCCATTGTTCCCTCTGGCCTGGCTTTGTTGCTTTTTGCTTAATATTTCCTGCTTACACCTGGAATTAGGTAGGAGATCCTCTGGGGAAGGCAGGGCGAGCAACTTCAGCATGCACCTAGTAATTTGAAAAACTATTTATGTATTTATAGAAAATGTTACTACTTAAAAATACAGAAAAATCGACTGTGGATTGTTCCAAACCACCAAAGGACAAAATGTTGATTTACCAGATTTAATGAAAACAAAATTTTCAGGCAAAAATTTCTCAGATTTCAGTGACCAGAAGGGTGTTTCAAGTTTTAAACACATGCAAAAGTAGCTACTAAAACATATTTTACATTCCCAGTCACTGCAAATAAAAACAGAATTAAAACTAGACAAGAAAGGAGCAATGGGTAAGAATTTAAAGCGACATTTACTCAAAACAGCCCTGCAAATCTTGCTGTGGCCTTTAGAGAAATGCCCTGGGTTTTATGTTTTAATTGACATTTCACCAAGGACCTGAAGAATAACTACCAGAGGTCTCTGATGCCTTCAGGCCAAGAGGTTTGGACCACTTTGAAACCCACAGGTCAAAATAAAAACATAACAAAGTATCTCCCAGGAAGTGCTTGACTCTGGTCCAAATTATTTCTGTTTTAACTGGGCAACTCTTAATAGCACTCAGAAATCCGTGGGGTTTTTGCAGCAAAACCCATCCTCTTACCAACAGTTCCATTCTAATGATGGCCTAAGGTTTTAGGCGCCAGTAAAATGAAGAAAATCACACATTTTCACCCTCAGATTTGATCATATGGATACACATTCCTACGTGGAAGATGCACTGAGTTGTACATAACTCAGTGTGTGAAGGATGGATGGGAGGAGCTTTTGTAAATAAAACCGAGAGAAGCTTTCATCTCCATCTCTAATAAATGAAGTCCTGTTGGATTAATCTAAGAGTAAAAACCTGCTCTTGTCCCTTCTGACTGTTCCTGAAAGCACATCATAGCACTTTCACACCTCTATGCTATAAATTCCTAAATAATTTAGGAAATACACATAGAAAATGATGTCCCAGGTGTCTTTCACCCTCTCATGTTTCACCTAAATTAGTATTTGTTTGTTGAAATGGGGAGCCCACCTCCACTGACACCATTCCCACCTCCTCCTTCCCCCAAACCTGCTCTTCTGCTCCTGGAAAAAATTCAGATTTGCCTTATCTGCAGAGAAATCCCACACAGGTGCTGGGCCTTTCCATCTGGATCCTCCCAGCATCCATATTCATTTGACAACGCTGGGATTTGCTGGAAACAATGGTTGTCTCTGAGGAGCTGATTAGGTCTGAAAAGCTTTTATTGCAGATGATGGAAAAACCTGGCTTGGCTTTTGTTCTGGAGATGGGAATTACATACATTCCTTGCAAAATAACAACAGCAAAAATGAAACTTGGAGACTTCAAATTAGTTGGGCTCTTAGAAACAGGCATATTTTAAAGCTACAATTATTTTTTTAATAGATGCATATTTCTTTCCCCGACCTGATAAAATAAATGTATTAGTACCCTGCAAATAAGATTCCAACAGCCCCAAGCCAAACAAGTAAAATACTGATGGTACCTAAGAATGTTCCATCCCTTAAGGCAAGTTTAGAGCAAGTCCCCTCACTGAGCAGAGAAAAGGTTGTGTGCTTTTAAACCCAATTTCCAGCGAATTCGTATCAAATACGTTGTGACACCATTTAATGTCAAAGCCAACTTCAAATAAATAGGAATTTTCCAGTAGCACAGGCTGGCTCGGGCAGAAAAAGAAACAAAGCCATTTATGCCTGCTAGTTTTTACTTTTAAAATAAAAAAAGATGAGGGGCAAAACTACCAGGCATTATTTTAAGATAAAAACCCTCTTTCAAAACCTCCTTTAACAGCTTTCCTCCATAGCTGGCTGACTTTTATGGCCCTTGCATTTATTAGAGGCTTCAGGGTAACTTCATTTTGAAATCTTCATCAAAATCAACAAGTGTTCATGTGATAGTGACAAAAGTGTTACAAAATGTTCAGTACGGTTTGGGGTTGTTAAATGAAAAATGAAACAGGTTTGCACTGGAAATGCTGATTGCACAGGGCTAAGGATTCTAATGGTAATTCATCAGAACTATTTTGTTTCCCCTCAGTGATATCTCAGTCTTCAAAACTTAGACACAGAGATAATAAAATGGAGCTTTTATCTGAATGGGCAGAGAGAGCCCAAAATATCTCATTGTAAGGCAACAACATTTATTTAATGTTAAATAAACACTGCCCAAACCCCAATAACACCACATTAACTAAGCCACACCTGATTTGTGCCCAAGCACTTCCATCAGCTTTTAATGTGCATGGCACATTCCCCCTGAACTCTTCTCCCTGAGGATTATTCGCCTTCTTATGCCAAATACTGGCAATTAAAAATTAAACCTGGCTGGCAGAACAGCTCTGGCTTTTCCTGTCCTCAGAGGATCATCTGGTCACTGATGTTCATCAAGCTCTGATGACAAAAATTGACATCCAACCTCAGAACAGGGAAGGAGTCAGAGGTGTGTGCCCAGTTCTGTCCCTTGAGGGCTTCACCAGGGAGCAGCAACAAAAAACAGGGGCAAAGATAAACTTTATCCCCAAACCGAGTGCCCTGGGTTCAAACATTGCCCGTGGAATGTGCAGCTGGTGAGCTCTGCAGTGCCACATGAATCTGGGATGGCTCAGCTGGGCAGTGCACGGTGACTGTGACATCAAACAGTGACAACCTCACAAAATTGTGGTTTCTTTCCTCTTGAACTGCCCCACAGACAGGCATGGCTCCCCTTCCTGCCTATTCCTCTCGTTGTGTGAAACTGGATAAAGGCTTTCCATTGGTAAATATCCAAGCTGGGGGCGTGTGTCGATCTGCTGGAAGGTAGGAGGGCTCTGCAGAGAGACCTGGAACGGTTGGATGGATGGGCAGAGTCCAACAGGATGAAGTTTAACAAGTCCAAGCGCCGAGTCCTGCACTTTGGCCACAACAACCCCTGCAGTGCTACAGGCTGGGGACAGAGTGGCTGGACAGTGGCCAGGCAGAAAAGGACCTGGGGGTGCTGGTCGACAGCCGACTGAACATGAGCCAGCAGTGTGCCCAGGTGGCCCAGAAGGCCAACGGCACCTGGCCTGGATCAGGAACAGCGTGGCCAGCAGGACCAGGGAAGTCACTCTTCCCCTGTACTCAGCACTGGTGAGGCCACACCTCGAGTGCTGTGTCCATTTCTGGGCCCCTCAGCTCAGGAAGGATGTGGAGATGCCTGAATGCATCCAGAGGAGGGCAAGAGGGCTGGTGAAGGGCGTGGAACACAAGTCCTGTGAGGAGCAACTGAGGGAGCTGGGGTTGTTTAGCCTGGAGAAAAGGAGGCTCAGGGGAGACCTTGTCACTCTCTACAACTGCCTGAAAGGAGGTTGTAGCCAGGTGGGGGTCGGGCTCTTTCTCCAGGCAGCAACTGACAGAACGAGAGGACACAGCCTAAGCTGTGCCAGGGGAAGTTTAGGTTGGATGTCAGGGAAAGGTTTTTTACTGAAAGAGTGATAAAGTTCTGGAATCGTCTGCCTGGGGAGGTGGTGGAGTCACCGTCCCTGGATGTGTCTAAAAAAAGACTGGATGTGGCACTTGGTGCCATGGTTTAGTTGAGGTGGTGTTAGGGCATGGGCATGGGTGTTAGGGCATGCACAGGGTTGGACTCGGTGATCTTGGAGGTCTCTTCCAACCTGGTGATTCTGGGATTCTGTGTGAAGTGCAGCCTCTGCCCTGAACAGCAAAGGCCGGGCTGACATGAAACAAACGTAGGAGTCACTCCTCTGTGAAGCTCCTCATAGTTTGAGCTGATGAGAGAGCAGGGGCACTTTGGAGGGTTCAAGTTTCCTCTCTCCTGGGTGTGAAACATGAACAGAAGCTTTTTCCTTACCGGGGGATCCTGATCCTCAGCTGAGACCGTGGTGATAAGGGTGCCCTTGACTGCATTAGGAGCAACCATTCCCCTGTAGAGCTTCTGGCTGAACACCGGTGAGTAATCGTTCATATCCTGCAAAAAACAGAATCCAGAGTTTAGTCCTGGAGTTCCAACAAAATTCCACATGCATTCACAAATGTTTTTGTTGAATCTCTCTCCCTGCATGGGGATTGCCATTCCCAGGCTCTCCCGATTCCATTCCCCCTGCACAAAATAAGGGGGGAAGGTGCCAAAGAGTCACAAAAAAATGGATGTGGGACTGCTCATCTGAGTTCTGCAGGAAAACACAGCTCCACCACAGAACAGAGCAGAGGATTGCATACCACCTGCTCCTGTGGCAGCAGGCTCGGCTCATTTTCCAAAAGGAAGGAGTTGCTCTGGCTCGATGGTGTTTGTCACCTCTAATATCCAACAAATTAAGGGGAAACAAAATGTCCTTTGTAGGATAAAAGGGCATTTACACAAATTCTTGTGCCTGAGGTAGGCAAGGATACATAAATCAATGGATATATATGTATATACACCTAAATATATCTCAAATATTTTGCAGGGTCATCCAGAGTTGCTTCTGTTTGGGTGGAGATTAAAAACAAACTCTGTTTTGTCGCTTTTTCCAACTCAAGTTTATTCTTCTCTAGGAAGTCTTTAGGTTTGTGGTAACATTCAAATCACACGAGTCCATCACTCATTTCATGCTGTGTGTTATTAACTGGGAGGTGTCACTTGGTCCAGCAGAAGGTGTCCCTGCCCACGGCAGAGGTGGGAGGGGATGGGTTTTAATGTCCTTTCTAACATCAACAATGCCACGATTCTGTGGAAATCTGTAGGCAGACATTCAAATCCCAGGAGTGTTTTTCCCAGAGCAGTGAAGGAGGAGGAAGATGGGATTTAACACTCAGGCTTTAAATATTTACATTCTTAGCGGGGCACAAGCGTGAAATGTCCGTTGGTGTCCCCACAAACCAAAAACCCATGGAGGTCCCCATGTACGGTGACATTCCCAAGGCCGTTTTACGCCGGGAATGCTGCACTGCACGGATTTTTCTCCTGCTCTAGCTCTGTTTGGCCTGTCCCCACCTGGCTGGGAGCACCTGGGTGAGAATCAGTGCATTTCAGCGAGTGACTGCCTTAATGAGTTCTAAATTACATATTGATTTCCTCCTTAATGCCTTCCCTCCCCTCCTGCTTTGTTTCTCCTCTTTGGCATTCCCAGATGACAGTCTTGCTTCCCAACATTTTTGTTCAGCATTTTCATACTCCTTACAGACACAGCAGCGTTTGTTTCCTACCAATCTTTTCCCTGAATAACAACCCTGTGTTGGGTCCTGTTGGGAATGAGCTGTGTCCTGCTCAGAGAATAAGGAATGTGCTGGGGAAATGGGATCATGCGCATGCCGAGGGTGACAGCTGAGTTAACGAGCTGGCATCAAGAAATCTCTTCCTATGTCTTAATTTGCTTTTGGAGGTGCAAACAAGGATTCTCAAGACCACTCAAATGAAACCATCTCTCCCAAACTGTGCTTTTCTCTGTGCTTGATCCTAGATCTTTGCACAAGGGAGGGATCCTGTAGTGTTTTTGTGCTACCCCATGGGACCAAGGAGGAACAAAACCAACAAAAAGTGGTAGATAAAGAGTATCTGTGGTAGGGAGACAGCTTTGGGGGTGTTAAGCTTTGCCTTTTGCTCAGTTTTGTAAATGAATCTGTATAAAAATAAAACAAATCTGCAGCAAGATAAGCAGTGACAAAGGGTTGCTTTGTCTCTAAATGCATGGCCGTTATTACCTTACTGTCAAAATAGGCAGCCCAGGTATTTGAAAGTGAGAAATATGGAGGATCCATCACCCAGTTTTCCCATTTCCAGATTTTGGAGCGTGTCTGATCATTAACAGGAGCCTGGATTTGAGTTAATGGCAGCCTGGATTTATGTGGCTGGAGCAATGAACTGGGGAAGGTTTTAAGAGGCTGCAGCTTGGCCCCACTTGTGGGATTATGCCTCAGATGTAAAAGGTGATTTCATGACTTCTGACAACCACTCTGGGGGAGGTTTACTGCCCCATTCCCAAACCTGTGCTTGGGGATTGTCCCCGTGTGCTGCATCCACTTCTGTGCAAGGGTTAGAGGTGTTTTAAGAAGCCATCAGATGTAATCTTCAATTATTTACCCGTTTACAAGCAAAACATGCCTGGAGCTTCGGTCTCTGCTCAGAACAAAGCCCAGGACTTGCTCCAAATATTTGTTGTCCAAAGTCTCTCTGTGCTGAAAACCTGAAAACTCCATCTCTGCATCTGTCCAGCATTAAGTTCTCTTTGATAGCAACGACTGGATTGAGGACCTTGGAGAGAGATTGTTTGCAAGGGCCTGGAGGGACAGGACAAGGGGAATGACTTCCCAGTGCCAGAGGGCAGGGCTGGATGGGATATTGGGAAGGAATTGTTCCCTGGCAGGGTGGGCAGGCCCTGGCACAGGGTGCCCAGAGCAGCTGGGGCTGCCCCTGGATCCCTGGCAGTGCCCAAGGCCAGGCTGGACATTGGGGCTTGGAGCAGCCTGGGACAGTGGGAGGTGTCCCTGCCCATGGCAGGGGTGGCCACTGGATGGGCTTTGGGGTCCCTCCCAACCCAAACCATTCCCTGTCTTATCCTGTGACTGTGGGGGCACAGTTTTTGGGGCTGGAACGGAGCAGATCATGCCCAGGACCTCTTGAGCCATTCCCTGAACATACAATGGCCTTTCTCTCTCTGCTCCAACAAAACCAGCTCCAGGCTTTATTCCACCCTGAGGGCTGCTGCTTTGTGCCCAAAAAGCAGCAGTTTCTTTTTGTGACTGTGCTGGTACCAAGGTTTCTACTCAACTCTGTCTAAGTGGAAATCAATATTCCCTTGCTATGAAACCCATGTCTGAGCTATAAACACATATCAGGCCTTTACAGCCCCTTTGCAGGCTGCTGCTTTTTTTGACAAGTGCAGTAAACAGGAGAAAAAAAAGTATTCTTAAAGTGATTTCTTCTATCCATCCCACAAAGGGAGAGAGGGAAGAGGTTCCCTTCAGAGCACAGCATGGAAATTGCCCAAACTTCCCACTCTTCTCTCACAACTCCAGTTCTGGATCTGTAATTTTCTGCTGTCGTTTTGTTTTGAACCTCTGCCACTTCAGTCTGTGTGCACATTTCCAGAGCTGGTGGCTCTGGGAATGCTGCCTCCAAGTGTTTAATAATTCCCTGCAGTTTGGAGACTTACAGGGGCACATTTAACACTCCTATAATTGTGCAACTCCTTTCTAGGGAAAGCAAAGGGGTGGTTTGGTACCACTGTACTTGAAAATTCCGATTCCTCTGGTGCATTCTTCAACCACAGAAAGTTCTCACTCAACATCTGATTCCAAAAACAAAAATCCAAGATATTTTATGACTAAAAACCTGAATAGAAACTCCATAAGGCTACAAGATATCACAGCCCTAAGGACATCCATTGCCCTTAAAAACCTGGAGCAGCCTCCCCCAGACCCCAACACCTGCTCTGGGCCCAGGAGCCCATTTTAGTCCTGCTCCAGGGATGCCAAAGGATGCATTTTATAGATGATAGTCTAAAAAATACATTTTAAAGTTCTTCAGATCCCTGGATGTGAAGTAAAAGAGAGTGGAAACAACTGAAAATTTGGGCTGTGACTTCCGATTTCGCTCATAGGAGAGTTTAGTTTTCTGCATGAAAATCAATGTTACTCAACTCTAATTCCTTTATGGGAAGATTGTCTTTGCCCCTTCCCTTAAATGCCATGAGGCCCTGGCACAGGCTGCCCAGAGAAGATGGAAATGACCCCTCTTGGGAGCGTCCAGGTTGGACGGGGCTTGGAGCAGCCTGGGATAGTGGAAGGTGTCCCTGCCCATGGCAGGGGGAGGCACTCAATGAGTTTTTAGGTTTCTTCCAGCCCAAACCAGTCTGGGATCCCATGAAATACCTGATTTCACCAGATACTGGAGTATCAAGAACTTCAAGTCCCCTCCCATCCTTACATGTTCTCTTGACCTCTCATAATTAACACACCTTAATAACACCAGGTTCAAACCCCTTGTGATGATTCTGTCATGATAATATGGCCAAAAGTATGAAATGGCCCCTTGAATTTTGTCTGTGAGTGGCTGCAGAGCTGCTCTGTCTGCAGCTGCACAGAATAGGGCCTTGCTCACACGGCTCTACTGCACCTCTTTCCCCTTTAGTGCCCAGCAGTCCCTAAAGTAGCTCATCCCATAAATTAAGGGATAATATTCATGATGGAATACACGAGGCAATAAATGACTGGCAGATGATTGAACTGATCAGCTGAGATGGAAGGAAAGAAATAAATCTGTTTACCAGCACTGTAGCCCAACCCCAGGCCTGTTATTCCATTAATGCCACCAGAAATGAGATATATTTTGGAGGCAATTCAGCTGATTTTTTTTTCAACCTTCCTGTAAGTTTTGTGATGCTGCTCTGCTCTTTAAATGGGAAAAGATGTTCCTTGTGTGACTCTTCCTGCTGCCCGCAGGATCCCATTGGCCTCCTTGGCCCCAGGACACTCTGCAGGCTCAGGGACAGCTCGGTGTCCCCCAGGACCCCCAGGACACTCTGCAGGCTCAGGGACAGCTCGGTGTCCCCCAGGACCCCCAGGACACTCTGCAGGCTCAGGGACAGCTCGGTGTCCCCCCACCTGTGCGGGTGCCTGGGGCTGTTCCTCCCCAGTCACTGATGAACCATTTAAACAATCCTGGGCCCAGTACTGAGCCCTGGGGACACCCCCAGTGACCGCCTCCACCTCACCCTGTGCCACCGGTCACAAGCCTTGGGATCAGCCATTTCTCAGTCACCTCACTGCCCCCTCATCCTCATTTTTTGGCATTGTTAGAACTAAAACCCTCTGTTTTTATTTATTCTTGTTGCTCTCTCACTTGAAATCCTTCACCTGAGAAAAAGGCTTCGTTCCACGACACAATGTCCTTGAAAAATTCCAAACTAAAGCAATCCAACACAGAAAGAGGAGAAAAAGCACTTCTACAAACAAGAAAGAGACAAAATAATACAAAAATAATGCTGGTAACAAGAAGAGGAGGACACAGCACAAAATCTGCAGAGGCCTTACAGGCCCCATGATACAGAGATTCTCGTATTTGTGTTTAGGAACGCAATACTCCAGAGCAACTGCTCCTGTTAACAAACCCTATTGCCACAGTACTTGCTTCCAAATGCTAAATCCTAATAATTTGAACTGCAAGGAATTTGCATTTCCCAGTACTGGGAATCATCTGGATTGCGAGGGGATGTGTGTGGGTACAGCAAGAGGCAAAACAAACTCAGCCCTCCCTGACACCCTGTGGCTTCTTGCAGCTTCAGGGGGAAAGTTATGAAAGCACTCAGAGGAATCGGAGAACGGGGAAATGAGAAAAATCTTGGTCTGTCTGAGGTGGTGGGAAGAAATCAGTGTCACTTAGACAATTCCTCCTTGGAAATACTTGAATGGACGCAACGATTATCATTCTGTGACTCCCTGGGAGGGGCTGGAGTCAGGTGGGGATCGGGTTCTTCTCCCAGGGAACAATGACAGGACAGAAGGAAACAGCCTCAAGCTGTGCCAGGGGAGGTTCAGGTCAGGTATTAGGAAAGATTTCTTCACCCAAAGGGTGGCCAGGCATCAGAAGGAGCTTGCCCAGGGCAGAGGTGGGGTCACAATCCCTGGAAGTGCTCAGAAGAAGTGTGGATGTGGCACTTGGGGGGACACAGTTTAGTGGTGCGGGGTTAATGGTTTCACTCAGTGATCTCAGAGGTCATTTTCAATGAAATGATTCCATGAATTCATTGATTCACCTTTGGCTTTCTCTGCCAGAGGAGTCCTGGGCCATCCTCACAGTGCAAGGAGCCTTTTGGCTGCAGCAGAGGCCAGCAATGTGTCTCACACTGACATGAGGGTACAGATGAAGTTATTCCTCCTGCAGTGAGTGCCCTGCTCTGCAATCTGTGCCTCGAGCCAGTTCAGGGCAGGTTAATACAAACTATTTGTAACTTGTCATGCCAAGGGCTGCGAGTGCAGAGAACAGCCCAGTGAGCATCCCCCTCCTGCAGCCGCAGGGAGCAGGGGGCTCTGGGTGTGCTCCCTCCTTGGATATCGCACCAATGATGGACGACACCATCAGACACCCATAGCTGCTTAACAGAATTCCATTACCCAGGAAAAATTACAGTGCTTGGGGTGAAGAGCTGCGCTGGGAGAAATGACAAATGTGAGCAGAGCAGAGGGAGCCCCGGAGGACTGGAGACCTCGTAATAACACAAATAAAAGTTCTGAGGGTTGGAGGGGCTGGACCTGTGGTGGTGACATGAGCTTGGCCCCACTGCTGCCTCTGCTTCCCTCCAGTTCAATTTTGTGTTCTTGAAGACTGCTGTTCCATTGGGGACTGTGGTGTATCTCCAGTTGGTTTAGTTCCTCTCTGGGCTCTCAAACCCTGTATTAAAGTAATTACTCAGAGCCCAGCCTCTGAATAAAGTGAAAGCAAGCAACTACTCAGAGGAAACACATCTAGTTCCTGCAGCAGAAGATGCTGAGCGGGAGGGAAAGGGTGGCCTGTTCTTGTTCTCACTTGGTTTCAAGTCCCTGCACCCTTCTCCTGCTGCTCTGACTGAGGGATCAGCTTTCCGAGCTGTCCTGTGGGTGCTTCCCATCCCAAACAGGGACAGCACAAGGTTCTGCCTTCAACCTCTCCACCCTCTCTCCCCACCGATGTGAATTTTGTACCTGGGACATTCACCTTTAAGCTCAAATGAAACCATCCAGACACCTGTTGTGATCAACGTACAAAATATCTGCCACCTGACATAAAAGCTGCTAATGACATCTGCCCAGCAAATTGGGATAACAAACCTGTTTTTTCCACAATCCTTCTCCGTTCTCCCAACTGCCACTCCAAATTCCCCTGTCCTACCTCTCACTCCAGGCTGGAACCCAAGCACCATCTTGATCTCAGCACATAAACAATACTTAATTACGTCCCCTGACCTGTTGCAAAACTCGGCCTGTCACTGAGTATGAAAACACTCAGCTTAAATTGGATTTATTTTCTTTCTCACTTAAAACATCCCTCCCTTGTCCTCCCTCCCAGGCCCTGTTCTGTCCCCAGCCAAACCCCTTTTACTCCAAAATTGTTACTTCTGGCTCCAGCCTGGTGTTCCAGCCTCTCCACAGCATCATCATGCTCCCATTTTGTTGCTCATGTGTGGCAACTGTTTCTAGGAGAGCAAGAACTGATTTTTTGATCCTATTAATCCCCTCCTTAAATCCCCTATTCCCACAGCATCTCCCTTGAGAGCGCACATGCTGCTGGTACACTGAGGCCACCGAGTTGATTTGTATTTTTCCCTGCACCCTGTCATTAATTAATACAATCAACCACACAATTGATGCCTTTTCCTGGTCTTAAAATCAGGAGTCATACACGGTTAGAAGGGGAAAAGGGATTTTCCCTTGGTATTTATTTTAAGGTTCCTCGGGTGCACGCGTCCAGGTCAAATGCACCGAAATGCACCCCACAAAAAATGCACCCCCCAAAAGATCGAGTATAACATTATAGGTGTTACTAATTAGCAGATCTATCAAAGATTCCCCAATGAGAGGCTCAAGTGCTCAAGTGAGCCCCCCTCCCCAAGGAGCCTTCTCCTGGATGGTTCTATCTTGGTTTACAGAATGTGTTCTGGAGAGGACCTTGGGGGCTGAGGCACACTGATCCCTAGCTATGAAGCTTCTAAAATGTTGAGTCTCTTAGCCTGACAAACAAATCCAAGAATGCAGGCAAAAAGCACTAAGAATACAGACGTTGTAAAAAGGTATAACAGGCGTATAAAAGAAAAGGCAAAAAGTCTTCATGGCATCACAATCACACAGACAACAGCTGTTCTCTGAACACAATCCTACCTGAAAACTTTTTAAAAATCCCACCAAAGGGTTTAAACCCTTAAATAAACCAACCCAAACCATTCTTCCAAAAATTCAGTGTGCTGGGAAAAGGTTTTTTTTAGGAACAAAACCCCAGGTTTGAGCGACTTGCTCCATAAAAGTCCAACAGAAGAGGCTCAGGGAATGATGGAAAAGATTTTTTTGTGAATGATGTGGAATGTGCAGGGGAAAAGCACAGATTATTGGGGAACAGGTGACCTGCACCTCACACGGAGACATTCTGCAGACAGAGAGACACTATAGAAACCTTCTGGCATTGTCACCAGAGCTAACAAAGGGAGACATTTACTGCCCTAAAAGAATTCTAAGCTCAGTAGAGACTGACAAAGAGAATTACCCAAAACCATGTGGCAATTCCAGCACCTGCAGATAGAGAACAGGCCGAACCCCAGACTGCCAAATACTTTTCACAGCCACACATTTAAACTGAACGTTTGTGAGCTGTGCTTTTGGTCCTACTACAGCTTTTGCTCCTTCGCTAAAATCTGAGTAATTAAAGCCTCTTCTTTCCCACAGCTCACAGAATTCAAGCAACTGCTCAGAAGGACTGAATGACTGACAGAGCTGCACCTTTGGGAATGCCAGGGGTAGGACTGAGGCATCTGAGCTGTCCTCTGCTCTTGGACACAGCCAGATGGAGATGGGGAAGCGCTGCTGTTCCAGCTACAAACACTTTTCATTTCTGAATCGTTCCCAAACAGAGACCAGCAGCCCCATGCTGCTGGGGAGGCACCTGAAACGCTGAGGTGAGGCTGGAACTCACTGCAGTTCATGGTGCAAGACACTAAACCAGGCTGTTCCTTTGCAGATCTGATTTTCCAGCAGCAGGATCTGGAATCCAGGATGTGCTGTGCCACACCAGCACTCAATACACCCCCCCAGTGGATCTTAAAATTACAATTTGGGGGCTGAAACGTGATTGTGTCACTTTTGCAAACAAGTCCGTGAGGGGTTTATTTCAGCCTTTCAGGGATTCTAAAGGACAAAATGTTTGCATTTGTGTCAGGTGTTCCTGGATTTCATGAATCCAGGATTTAACTACGTGATTGCATGTGGCAAAATAATTACAGCTGTTATAAAGTGTGTGTTTAACTGGAAGAGCTGCTCACAGAATAAGGCTCACACAAGTGAGAAGCAGGAGAGCAGAGAGTCCTGGTGTTTCCTCGGGACACCTGCATGGTGATGGAATATCCTGGAATGACTGGGAAAGGATGCTGCTGGCTCAGGAGTGCCCCCTCTTACCTTGACTCTGACGGTGACGGTGGCCAGCCCAGGAGGCATCGTGCCCTTGCTGTCGAAGGCTTCCACGAGGAAGGTGAAGGTTGCTTCTGCATCAGAGAAGGATTCATAATCCAAGGATTTCCGGAGCGATAGCTCTCCTGTGTGCTTGTTCAGGGCAAAATACTGCCGGGCTTCCTCGGTGCGGATCCGATAGTTCACGTCAGCACCCAGGTCCACATCCTTGGCCTGCAGGGAACAGAGGGACATCAAACAGAGTCCATTCTCACCAAATATCCCTCTGAGATTTAAAGGGCAAACTGCTGCAAACGTCGTGAGTTTATGTGTGTTGTTGTAATTGTATTCAACGTACACACACCCAAGGAATGAAACCCGCTGAAGGATCAAGCCACGGGAAATGAGCACAGTATTCTGGGAAAGTGGCACTGGAAGCTGAGTCTGGTCTTAATTCTCCTCCCTGGGCACCTGCTATTGGTCACTGCCAGGGAGAGGATCATGGAATTCCACAATGGTTTGGGTTGGAAGGGATGTTTAAGGCCAGCTTGTTTCCCCCCTCCCATGGGCAGGGACACCTCCCACTGTCCCAGGCTGCTCCAAGCCCCAATGTCCAGCCTGGCCTTGGACACTGCCAGGGATCCAGGGGCAGCCCCAGCTTCTCTGGGCACCCTGTGCCAGGGCCTCCCATCCTCACAGGGAGCAACTTCTGCCTGACACCTGATTTAAATCTCTCCTCTTTTAGCTTGAAACTCTTCCCCTTGGCCTATCGCTATCTGCCTGTGCAGACAGTGACAGTGTAGGTTTTGCTGTTTCATTGGTTGCTTTTATTAATTGCTATTATTTCCTAACTAACCTTATCTTCAAAGGTTATTTTTATTACCCGGCTAAAGGTCATGCATTTTTCAGTCTGCTCAGTGTCACAGAATCACAGAATCACAGACTGGTTTGGGTTGGAAGGAGCATCAAAGTCCATCTCATTCCACCCCCTGCCATGGGCAGGGACACCTTCCACTATCCCAGGCTGCCCCAAGCCCCAATGTCCAACCTGGCCTTGGACACTGCCAGGGATCCAGGGGCAGCCCCAGCTGCTCTTGGCAAAAAACTTCCCCCCATGCTCCAGTTCACAATCTTTTATGTCAGTCTCACTGCCAAGTTAAATAAGAAATTGCAGAATAAGCACTCCCCACCTTCACTCCCTGCTACTTCCTTACCTCCAGCTGCAGGAAGACAGTGCCTGGTGGGAGATTTTCTGGCACGCAGACGGTGTAGGAAGCGTTGGTGAACACGGGGCTGTTGTCGTCAATATCCAGCACCTTGATGGCCAAGGTGAGCGTGGAGCGCCGGGGGTCCACGGCTCCGTCCGTCGCCTCCACGATGAGCTCGTAGTAATCCCTCACCTCCCTGTTCAGCTTCACTGCTGTGTAAATGCTGCCGTTGGAGGTGATCCGGAAAAGGTTCTTGAAGTTTGCCAGACTGTAATGGACTTGCCCATTAACCCCAGCATCTGCATCTGTAGCCTGGAGAGACAGCAGGAAAACCATGGATTAATGCGCAAATTCCAAACCTCCGAGGGAGACGCCCACAGGAGAGAAACCAGGTGAGGCAGGGAAGGATTCTGCCAAATCTGTGGTGCCCAGGAGGGCTTGTCTGGGGCAGCCTGCCTCCCTCTGAGCTTTGACTGAAGATAAAACATCCCACAGAAACAGATGGCTCAATTGCCAGTGACAGGAGCCAGGCTAACTGCATCCTAGATGGATTTCTCCACAAGAAAAGGCACATTTAGCTGCTCAGCCTTGGACAGCTTTTGACAAAACAAGAGGTCATAGCCTGAAATTGTCCCAGGGAGGCTCAGCTTGGACAGCAGCAGGAATTTCTGCATGGAATGGGTGCCCAGGGAGCTTTGGAGTGCCCATGCCTGGAGGTGTCCAAGGAAGGGCTGGAGGTGGCACTCAGTGCTCTGGTGGGGATCAAGCACAGGTTGGACTCAATCCTCAAAGGTTTTCGAACCTAAATGATTCTGGGATTCTATCCTACGATTCTCTGAACTTCAACAGAAGATGAGCCTGATGCTTGTGAAGCCAAGCCCGCAGAGAATTCTAATGCTGAAGGATCTTCAGCATTGGGCGGTGTCTGAGAGGAATTTTTATTTAACACTGATTTAGTGTTTCAGTGCTGCCCAAATCCTTACGGAATACAAATTTAGATGAAGGATGGATGCAGACAGACAGAAGGGACACATCAGTTAGAAAGCTCCTTTCCACTTAACACATTTGTCACACTCAGTGATACTTTCATCACTGCTCTCTGAAGAACTACTTAAATTTTTGGTTTGTTCATCCTGTTCTTCAAACCCAAATGTTATCCCACTTCATCGTTATTCTTCTCTGCTCAGAACAGGCTGATGATTGCCACCGAAAATCTTCAGCTGGGATCTTTGTTCTCACACACTGAACCAGCCTCAGATTTCAGTGTCAGCCAAATAATTCTTGTTATCACATAATTATAGGGATGGGCAAAATGAATAGGTTTTCATAGAGCTCTCACATTTAAATGCTGACCTGTTATTTTGCCTCCTCTTAATTAAATTAGGGCGTGATGAACAAGGTTATGTAAATTAAACAAAGGGCACTCTGTGAGCAAGGTATTCTCATTTATTTGCCTTTATGAATGACATCTGTGAAGACCGTAAGAGATTTGCATGTTCTGTTTTCAGAACAGTCGCCGGGAATGCTTAATTCCGGTGATGGTGTTCATTGTAAGGCTTGGTAATGAAACTCTTTATCTGGCTAGAAATCAATTAAAAGTTAATTAAAATTGCTAATAAGGAAAAAATCACTGTGTTTCTTCCCTGCATTACACCCATGTGCTAAGCAGGGTTTGCTACAACTTCATTCTGACAGATCCACGGATATCACATCCTTCTAATCCACATCTGTCAGTTGGACTTGCCTGATTTCCAATCAATTCAATTTCCTCTGTAGAAATAACTGATCCAAACAAACAAACAACAAAAAAAAACCCAAAAGCCCCACAGGAATCTCCAAGAGTAATCTGAAATATGCCTGTAATTGGAAACCATGACAAAAGATTCTCATGAGACAATGTTTTTGTATCAGGTTAGTTTGGAAGGATGTCTTGGAATATATAAACTTGTTTCAGGAAGAAAATTAAAATTACTTTCAAATACATGGCAGGATTTGCAACCGTGTTCCTAAAAACATGACTGTGAATGTTGTGAATTCATTTGTGCACATTCTTAGGCAGAAAACACCTTTGCCACATTCTGTAGGACTGATTTGATTCACAGAATCCCAGAATGACTGAGGTGGGAAAAGCCCTCCCAGCCCATGGAGTCCAGGCTGTGCCCGATGCCCA
>NW_024581841.1:0-19386 GCF_017639235.1 Corvus kubaryi | reverse complement strand
CACTGCCAGGGATCCAGGGGCAGCCCCAGCTGCTCTGGGCACCCTGTGCCAGGGCCTGCCCACCCTCCCAGGGAACAATTCCTTCCCAATATCCCATGAATCCCTGCCCTCTGGCACTGGGAAGCCATTCCCTCTCCCTCTACCCCTTGTAAAGAGTCTCTCTCCATCTTCCCTGGAAAGTGAATTCACAGATTTCTCAAAGAATTATGAAAAGTTGCTGAGGTTTGTAGAAGATGCCAAAAGAGGCACCGAAACAGCAAAAAAAGGTCTTCACAAATATTTCTATTTAAATACCACTAAAATTCTTTAAAGAAGTGGTTTCCCAAAATAATGAGACACCCCTAAATCACAACTGGTTTTCCATGGATACTCCTCATGCAAATCCAACACAGGAAGGTTTAAAAACTGCTTTGGCTGGTTTAAAACAAGGCTTTTCTACAACAGAATCACCAAGCAGGGTTTGGAAAGGAATCCTAAAGCTACTCCTGGAAACTCAACCAGGGGAAAAACCATCTCAGCCTCATATCAGGCATTTCCTATTCATGACTGCAGAAACCCTGCTTACTTCTCTTTTATAATAAACATAACTCAAACAAAAGATCCACAGCAGCAATTTATGTCTTTCTTAGGGGCCCTCAAATAGTTCTTACATAGATAATTCTTCCCTAAGCAATAATTATAAAATTTACATCGCCTGCACAAATCCTAAGGATGCCAGGCCCTGAAAAATGCTATGGATGATAAATTTGAAGGAAATTCCACTTTGTTCTTATTTTCTTTGTGCCTTGTCATTTAAATTGAAGTTGGGAATTGATGAGAGCATTCTGTGCCTTGGAGAGGAAACATTCTTAGCTCTGATGTTGAGCAAGTTTATTAATTCGGACAAACTCTAAGACAAACCTGTCACGTTGAGAGATAATGAGTTTGCAAATAATAAAATCAGAGGCGAAGCCCTTATTTGATAAAAAAGAAATGGTAAACAATGGTGCTGATCTATGTATCAGGATTTATTGATATTCATCTCAAGAAAACGATATTTGAGTGGTGATAGAATTAACAATTCCGTGATTCTGTTTGCAGACCTTCTTTCTTTCCATGAGAAGTTTGAAAGAAGTATCTCCTAGCCCTCTCCACCTCTCCAAGCTAAAAAGAGGAAATTGCCAGCTGGACTGCAAAGAAATTTTGGAGGCAAGACCCTGAGGAGAACAGAAGACTAATTCTGGAGCTTGTCAATAATTACACTAATGAGAAAAAATCCCAACAAGCCTGGAGACGAGACAAAGAGAAAAACTGTCAAAACACCAAAATAAAGCCCAAAGGGAAACTCCCAAAATGAAAACTGCTCACACATCCCAAAGCTAACAGGAAATATGAGTACTTCATGGGGAAAGGAAGAGACAATCACGGACGCTGAAGGAACATCCTTGCCAAACACATGGAATTGTTTAGGTTGGAAAAGCCCTCTAAGACCAGCAAGTCCAACCCTTCCCCAGCACCACCAAGGCCACCACTGGCCCATGTCCCCAGCTGCCACATCTGTATGGCTTTCAACACCTCCAGGCATGGGGACTCCACCACCACCATGAGTGCCTGTTCCAAGGCCTGAGCACCCTTTCCATGCAGAAATTCCTGCTGCTGTCCAAGCTGAGCCTCCCCTGGCCCAGCCTGAGGCCGTTTCCCCTTGTCCTGTCCCTGTTCCCTGGCAGCAGAGCCCGACCCCCCCGGCTGCCCCCTCCTGTCAGGGACTTGTGCAGAGCCACAAGGTCTCCCCTCAACTTCCTCTTAATGAGAATTTATTCATTTGTATCCCTTATTTAGGAATTACAATCTGCTCCAAATCTTGGATTGAAAACTGTGGTCAATCTATTGCTTTATGAGAATTCCTTAATTCACCCCTTCCTTTTAGCACATGGAATCAAGGCCTTCATAGGGAATATTATCCATGCTAAGCCACACAAGCACCGAATGTCTGGGAGGCTCCTAAAGCTTGGCCTAATAAAAGAGCTGCTGCAGGAAGAAAATCCTTCTCTCCAAGAGGAGGAAATCTGGCTGGACGAATTCCTCTCATGCAGACTGGAGTTCACAGATCAGCTGGAATTTGTAAGGATTTCTTATACAAAATACAGAGCTTGTCAGGAAAAGGAAGATAGGCAGTGTCTCTAATTACAGCTTGGAAATAAAATAATTTGAGAAGTTCTTTAGAGGAGGAAGATCAAATCACGGATCTGTGTATATTGTTCCCTTTCATGTATGTAGAAATATTTCTTCTTGCTTCCTTCTTGCTGGATAATGGAACTCCTGTGGAGACAAGTAATATTCCAAGGAGTAACAGAAAAATTACTGTAATTAATGAATTCTCTGTCTGCTACTCAAGAAGTAAATCTTTATTTAAATTACCTTGATCCAGGGCTACCTGTTTGCTCTAAGGAAGGGAATTAATTCAAGTGTCATGGAGACAGAGACTCAGAATTATTAATGATATTCTAAGATAGCCAAAATCCCCAAGTCTGACTTCCAGGATAAAACACAATGCACTCAAGTCACAGAATTCTGGAATGGTTTGGGTTGGAAGGACCTCAAAGCCCATCCAGTGCCACCCCTGCCATGGGCAGGGACACCTCCCACTGTCCCAGGCTGCTCCAAGCCCCAGTGTCCAGCCTGGCCTTGGACACTGCCAGGGATCCAGGGGCAGCCCCAGCTGCTCTGGGCACCCTGTGCCAGGGCCTGCCTGCCCTCCCAGGAGGAGATGAGGCTTCTTTAGGTTCCCTCAGTTCCCTGAGTACTTTTTTTCAGTACTTTTCAACTGCTGCTTCTTCCCATGACCTTTGAGGAACAGCAGAGTTCTGCATCCAGTTTGATCCCTGCCTTCAGGGCCCAGAGCACTGGGCTCTCTCTCCTAAGGGTAATCTGATGGTACCTCTGTCTCCTCAGGAAATGTGGCCCCAAGCCATTCCTAGACTCTGCAGGGCTACAATGATCCCTGTTTTTCCCTGAAGTGTTCACTGCAGAAGGAATGGGCACAGTCAGATTAAGAGGATGGATCTTAGATTTGTGGCTTTCAGAGGAACCCTCCCAGAGCCAGGTCCCCTCTGATCTTCCCAATCCAGTGAATCTTGGGATATACCCTGAACAGCTGGATGGACAACAGCTTCTCCTGGACTTCCAATGGCGTTTGGTGGCCTGATGGTTGAGTCTTCTAAGACAAAAAGAAGAATTTGAACCCTGCCAGTAATTTCTGAGTAGCCCAAAGAGATCATGACCACAACGCACCCTTGTGCTCCTTCCGCCACGTTAAAAAGGGAGCTTGGAGCTGTAGGTTGGGAACACGCCCTGGATGGTTGATAACTTTTAAGAGCACCTAATTCCTAATTCCTGAATGGATTTATAACCTAGGCACTGAGCTGCTCTGCTTTGCCAGGCAGAAAATCCCATTTCTGCAGTGCTAGCTGAGTATTTTCAGGATGAGACATTTGTATCTGGAGGTTGGAATTGCCCTAACGTCACACAAGACATGCTAAGAAAACACAATGGAGTTCCTGTTTCATCTCTCTAAATCGACTGACACACACAAGCCAAAAATCAAGAGCACAGAAGGCTTTTTCTTTCTTCTGACAAAAGCCATGTGTATTTATTTCAAACTTCTCCCTCTGAAAGGTGAAGACAGGAATCCTCTCTCACCTTGAGAACACCCCTCAATTCGTGAACACAATTTGAGCTTGGAATGTGTTTTTTCCTTCGCACGCCACTCTGCCCATCTACAGCTAAAAGCTCATTACTTGGGAAATAAAAGCATTTTCCTGCCTGCTCAATTAATGCATCCTTAATTGTTTGTCGTATCAGATTGTTAATGGTGACAGGGCATGTTTTCCCGGGAAAACCTACAAGCCTGTTAATGCTCCAGGTCATAACTCAGAAAAACAATAATTTGGGCACCGCTGTCGAGCATTTTAAGCAATCAAAAGCATTCCAAGGCAGGGAACAGAAAAGTGATGGAAAGGTGGCAGCCAGGCCACCCCACTCCACGGAAAGCCGTGGTGCTGGGTGAGGGCATAAGTGGCTCTGGATTAATTTTGATAGAATTAGCAGTCCCCCAAAGTCAAATGGTGTCACCATGACTGTCACCACACCACATGAATGAGTTAAATCAGCCTTGGGGCTTAGAAAAGAGAAACCTCAGCTACTCGGTGCCACAGCAGTGTTGTCAAACCTCTCTAAGGTTAAACCTTTGGTAATGACACAGAAAAAGGAGCAAGAAAAAAGGCCAAAAACCTTAAACCCCCCAAGAATTCAGGTGTGTGGGACCACAGACTTTCCAAATGCAAAAATGAGCTCAACAGACTTCGTAGATGATAATGATGATGATGTGGGTTGGATATAGAGTCCTCTAAAAGGAGAGCCAATACCACATTGTATCCTTGTACTACTCCAATATCCCACGGATTTTAGGGCAGGCACAGAGCACTGGCCTGCCCTGGCTGCAGCTGTGGAGGAAAGAAGTCCCGTCCCTAAAAGATGAAGAATCCAGGAACTGGTGGGTCTGGAAAGGCGATAGTGAGATGTCTTCTCCAGTATGAGAGGAAACACTCTCGAGTTGTGCCAGGGGATGATTAGCTTGGCTATGGAGAAAAATTTCTTCCCCAAAAGCATTGCAAAACACTGGAACAGCTTCCCAGGGAAGTTGTGCAGTCCCCATGCCTGGAAGTGTTCAAGACACGTGTGGATGTGGCACTCGAGGACATGTTTAGTGGTGGAGCTGGCCGATGGTTGGATTTGATAATCTCAGAGGTCTTTTCCAACTTTAAGGATTCTGTGATCTCCATATCTACGGGAAAGGCATCCAGAGGAAACACTGCTCCCCAAAAGGGTGGGGCTGGGGCTGCTGGACCCCAAGCAGAAGCACAAGCTCATGTGGGAGGTGTCCTGCTGTCCTCCAAACTCCTGGACACACCAGAATGGGAAGAAAGATGCATTTTAATGTGTCTCCCTGGGCCAAGGAAGATCCTGTCAGGGCTGGAGGTGCCCAGTGAGCCTTGCTTATCTCCATGGAGAAAAACAGCCCTGGTTATCACCTTGAGAGCTTTCCAAGCCGCCTGGGATAAATTTCTTCCTGAAAGCATCAACAATTTCCAAGCATAGCAACCTTTCCCAGCTGAGGGATTCCAGTATTTTATACACTATTTAAAAAATCATGAGCAGAGGTTTTGCCCCTTTGCTTTCCTGTCATAATGGCTAAAAAATCTTTGTTCACACAGAGTTTGGCTGGGAAATATTGTGGATAATGAAACTCTGGAGTGCGGGTTCCAATTTCTGAACCAGTATCACTGGTTAAAATTACAAACACTGAACTTACTTAGGTGAGTATGAAAGCCCAATAAAAATGTTTCCTTCTTTGCACTCTGCGAGGGCTTTTAGGGCATCTTTATACTTGAAAGGTATGGATTAAATAACCACATTTAAAGTGGCAGTGTCTGAGGAGTATCAGCTCTTGAGATCCTGTGCAACTGGAATTTATCCAGTGATCCTATGACTGTGGTTTACAAAACCAAGCCACAGAAATGTACAAATGCCATTTTCCATGTTGTAACTGAGGAGGAAAGCTCTCCTGGACTGGGTTTGTGTGGCAAGGTTCTGGTAGTGAGGGGTTATAGGGGTGGATTCTCTGAGGAGCTGCTGGAAGCTCCAAAAGACCCAACTCTGGGGAATCCAGGATGGACCCACTGCTGGCCAAGGCAGAGGTGGTGGCGATGCCTCTGGGATAACTGATTTAAGAAGGAAAAAAGTGATTGTGCAGTTTTAATTGTGGCCAGAGAAGAGCAGGGTGAGAACATGGAAGAGGAACAGCTCTGCAGACATCCAGGGCAGGGCAGGAGGAGGCGCAGGAGCTGTTCCAAGTGCCGGAACTGGGATTGCCCTGAGATTCCATGGGGAAGCCCATGGGGAGGCAGCTGTGCCCCTCCGGCCCATGGAGGCTGCAGAGATCCACCTGCAGCTCCTGCAGGAGCCCACACCGGAGCAGGGGGATGCTGAGAGAGATGGGAAGCCCACACTGGAGCAGGAACTTGTGCATCCATGGAGAGAGAAGCCCATGCTAGAGCAGGTTTGCTGGTAGGACTTGTGACCTCTGGGGGACCCACACTGGAGCAGCCTGTTCCCGAAGGACTGACCCCATGGAAGTGGATCCACATTGGAGCAGTTCATGAAGAGCTGCAGCCCATGGGATGGACTCACGCTGGAGCAGCTCATGGAGAACTGTCTCCTGTGGGATGGACCCCACACTGGAGCAGGGGAACGACTCCAAGTCCTCCCCTGAGGAGGAAACAACATGAGCAGCACAAACAACATGAACCCCCATTCCCGTTTCCCTGTGCCACTGGAGGGATGGAGGGAGAGCCCAGGAGGGAGGTTGGGAGGGAGGGGTGGTGGGAAGATGTTCTTTAGATTTGTTTTACTTCCCATTATCCTGCTCTGATTGTGTGGGTAATAAAATCAATCAATTTCCCCATGTTATTTAGCCCATGACAATGTTTGGTGAGGGATCTCTCTCTGTCCTTATCTCAACTCCTGAGTCTTTCCTTATATTTTCCTTCCCTGTCCAGCTGAGGAGGGCAGTGACAGAGCAGCTTTGGTGGCATCCGAGCAGGGTGAAACCACCACATCTAATTGAAAAAAACCCCATAACAATAACAACAAAAAACGCTCACACCAGTAAAGTCTTTTTCCTTTGAATGCCTTTCAAATTAAAAAAAAACCCAAGCAAATACAGCAAATAAAATCCAAAAGCTGACTTTTAGTAGGTTTGACTCTAATAGCTGGTTTCATATTGGATGGGAAGGGATCAGGTTGGATGTGTTACCAGCTAAAATATGTAAATGGGATTTAAATGACATTGTACCTGCCTGGGGAATTAATTTGAGGATTTTAGGCAAACTGCAACAAGGCATCCGGTGACATCACTGGTCTTCTGTAGGCACTAATGGAATTGTTCACTAAAAGCAGAGCTGGATGACAAGCAGCAGGTGAATGAGCTTGGGGAGCAGTGGTTTTGTAATTGTAGAAATCTTTTTTTTTCTCCTAAAAAGACACTTGCTTCATGAGAAAAACTAGTTAAAAAGCAAAACTCCTCCATGAAATGGCACTGACTGCGTGGATCGAACAGCCGTGTCCTCAGAAGGGTTTGGCACGGTACCAGCCGGGAACTTTGAGTGAGTCCTGCCCCTCCTCCAGGAGGAGGGGCCTGTCAACCAGCAGGGAGAACATCCAGAAGAGCTGCAAATCAAGGGAATTGTGCAAAGACACAAGGAAGCCTTGCAAAGCAGTCACACCCACTGTTTCCTGGCACGGAAAAGGCCTGGAGATTTAATGGCTTGGTTGAGCTGCCTTGTTTCATCCATTTGTTTGTAAAATGAAAGCCAAGGAGCTTATCCAGCCTTATTTGTAATCCTGGCAAGCCCAACTCTTAACCCTTTCCAGTGCTGGCACCAGAAGCTTTGGTCAACTGAGTTGCTGGACAATCTTAAAAAGAATGGTGCCCCACCACTGAGAGAAAATAGGAAGTGCGGAAAGCAGCTACAGGCAGGTAAGGGACAGTGACAAAAACCCCAAACCAGGCAGAGAGAACACGCTCAAGCTACAGAGTGTGCCCATGTTTCACCCTGAGAGCAATTCACACACACCTGCGGCTGCAAAATTCCAGGGAAAACAACCTGGTATGGAATCATAAGAGTCACGGCATCGATGAGGTTGGAAAAGATCTCCAAGATTATCAAGCCCGAGCTGTGACTGATTCTCAGCCCAGAGCACTGAGTGCCACCTCCAGGCCTTCCTTGGACACCTGCAGGGATGGGGACTCCAAAGGTCCCTGGGCAGCCCCTGCCAGTGGGATTGAGGGAGGAAAGGAGATAATGAGATAGCAGGGGGTGGATTTCTTAAAGTGGATTTTGTTGTCGCAGCAAGTAACAAGACCTTCAAGAGGTGTTCAACAGCCCAGTCCAGGGACAACTCTAAAGGAGCCCTCCACGGTTTATTTGGGGTGTTTTCCCAGAGCAGAGCTTCAAACACCGTATCTCAGCTCACATACAACTATTTTCTGCTAAGCAGCATGCCATGATTAACAGGATTTCCTTTCAAAACCCCAACGATCACCTTTGGAATGTTGGAACTAATCTGCTGGCCGCTTAATCCCAGGGCAAAGCGAATGAATCTCCCTCTAGATAAAAGGAAGAGGAAGGAGCTTTTCAGTCCCCTTTTTTTTACACCCCAGAGAGTATTTCAGGAGTATAACATAGCCTGAACCAACCTGCAAGTCTTTAATTTACGTCTTCAGATTTCCCAGCTGGAAGTTTGAGATCAAAACCACTGAACTCGCAGCTGTGAAAGCAGTTCACGAGGTACAAACCCAGAAGTATTAAGATGAATTACCAAAACAACTGTAACCAGATTTTTCATGGAAAAGGTGTAGACTTATTTTAATTATAATAATTATAATGGTATAATTACTCCATGTTGCCATTAAGTCGTACAAAGGCTGTAAACTTCCTCAGTGTTTTGGGGTGTGGGGGAAAATTCTGAGTAAATCCTGAGCAGGAAGGCAAAGCTTGTAAGGTGAAGAAGCTAAAAAGAGCATGGGATAGAAAAAATAAACGAGATTTTCTTCTACCACGATGAGCACAGGTCCAAATCCCAGAATTTGCATGATCACTCTGTAGCCACATGTCAGAGATGTCTCTGTTTCAATCTCAAAGCCTTCTAGAATAGCCCAGGTAATGCATCCTGGTTATTTATTAATTATTAGAGATATTTTCAATCTGCCCTTATATGCACGGTCAGATGTGCAGAGATTTCTCCCCATCCCGTGCTATTATTCCACAGCAGAGCTACTGCATTCCCGGGTACCTTGCACAGTCCAGCTGCAAACTTTCAGGAAAAATAGTTCCATTGCCCCTGCTTGATCAAAAACCACATATCCTTAAATAGTCCACCATTTTATAATATGAAAATTGAAAAAACCCCACCATTTTGTTGTATTAAACACAAGTGTGAGCAGCAGTTGGTGGGGTTGGTTGTGGGGTCACGGATCAGTGCAAACATGCAAGACTTGGAGATAGCTCCTGATAAAAAAATTGTTGGTTTTGAAAGAGAAGTGGCACTTTTCCAGATTTTTCTGGAGAGCTGGACAGTCTGTTGTGGAAAAGGGTTGGCTGAAGTACAAATCACTACTACAGCTTCTACATCTGGGAGAAGGGAAGAGGAGGAGCAGGTATTTCATAGCACAGAGAAGAAATAGAAGATGAATATCTGTTTTCTTAGGTTACAGTGTAAGATGCAACCAAAGGTATGTATTCTATCACCATCTTCATAAGCTGTTAAAGCAGGTGGGGCTGGGTTCTTTATCTCTTCCATGACTCATCCCTGAGAACATCCTCCGGGGAATATCTTCTGCTAATGGGCCAGCAAGTCTCACTGCCTGACTCATAAAATTACATCATCCCACTGGGAGATGCTCCACCCAGGGGGAGGGACCAAGCATTCCCACCTGGATATAACCTGAGGTTTGGAACAGCACACTCAGCCCTGACCTACTGGGTTCCCAGAGGACAAGAGCTCCATAATCACCACTGGAGCTCCAGAGAAGGACCAGACTACAGGATCACCACTTCAACAGAACCACATCCATCACTCCAACAGGACTGCAGCCACCATTTAATTAGACTGCTGCCACCACCCTGACCCACAGGGTGTCACGGCGTCTCCTGACTCTGTCAGGTTAAGCCAGTGTTTGTCTACTATTACCTTTATCTTAATTTTCCTGTTAAACTGTAATTCTGACTTTGGATCTCCTGCTGGTTTGCTTTCAAACTAGTACATCTGTGAATACACAAAATCTGGGCAGTTAAAGAACGACACAAAGCAGCGAAATCCCTTTGTCCATGATCAAAGGCAGTGACACACAGGCTTCACCCACACCAACCAAAGGAAAACTGTCCCAGATTTCAGATATTTTTGGTCAAGATCCATGAAAAACACACAACAATCAGACCACGTGGAGGTGGCCTGTGCTGTCCAGACCTCCAGGACACTCACCCCGTCGGGTCTGCCGTCCGAGGCCGTGACGATGAGGATGTAGCGGTCAGTGCTCTCTCTGTCCAGGGGCTTTCCCAAGGCCAGCAGGCCAGAGCTGGGAACGAAACAAAAGCAGGACATGTTACCAGGGCAGCTGGGAGAGGTCTACGAGCACCTGAGCTCCACCACCTCGCTCACACCACGGCTCCCCCTTGTAGGGGCTTTTAGGCTTTCTGTGGGTGAAGGCCAAGAAAAATCATGAGCCGATTCCTAATGCTCTCCACTTGGATACAGGAATAATCCTGGATCAAAATATCAGCCTAGTGAGACTACAAAAGCTACAGCTGCACTGAACACAGCACCCCGATTTGTTCCTGCTGCACTTTAGCTATTTATTTAATTATCAAAACCTATTTATGTAGTATTTTTACTGTTAGTGCTGCAATAAATGAGAAGAAAGAATGACAATCACTGAGGAGTCCTGATATTCAGCAGGACTGAGCAGGAAACTCTGGGAATACAACACACACGGACTTCAGGATGAGTCTCCTCAGGGAGAGGCTATGGGGGGAAGTTACACATTTTGTAACTTCAGAGTAAGTGCCGCAAGTATCCCCTAATAATTAAATATTGCTGTAGGCACAAGGGTGGTGGAAAACAAATCCCAAAGTGGTTTGGGTTAGGAGGAACCTTAAATCCCGTCCAGTGTCACCCCTGCCAGGGCAGGGACACCTTCCACTGTCCCAGGCTGCTCCAAGCCCCAATGTCCAGCCTGGCCTGGGACACTGCCAGGGGGTCGGGATCTTGTGATTATTGAAGCCCATTTTAAAAGGACAACAAAAGAAGGGTTAATTGGAAGCCACATAAAACGAGGTTTGAAAACATTGCAAATTCCTGTAACTGCTGACAAATAAAATATTTGGGTTTCTTCCTCCGATCTAATTCCCTCCTGCAGATGTCTGAAAGTCACCCAGAGGGACAAGACCCCACCGCAGTCATTACTTTTGTGCTAGGAAGGATAAGGAAGGCACAGTGTGGACAATCTTCACTGACAAGGAAGCTCAACTCTGCTTAACTGAGCTGGCACCAGAGCCCTGAGCTGTCCCAAAATTCCACATTTCATTCCCAGGATTTTGCCTGCTGGAACTTGAGCAAGGCTGTGACAAAATGACATCTCCCCTAAATCCACAGGGTATTTAAGAACTATGGATCCAGGATTACAGTGATCCTGGGCAGCTTCTCCCATGGAATTCCACCAAATATCTTAAGAAAAGTGGAGCACCACAAGATTTTGCAGCCCAAAATCCACACCAGCTGGGATCTGGAGATCCTGCGACTTCCCATGTGCTATTCCACTGCCAGCAGATGGGTCAGACACAAAGCTCTGAATTTTATTTGCTGTACCCACATCTGATATTCAGGACCCAGAGCATGAACAGGGACTTGTGCAGAGGTTTCATTAAAACAGAAAATCCAAACCAAAGTACAAATTCCACCAAACCAGGAGGTCTCCCTGGCTGGACTTCTCCAGAACACTTGGATGTGTTACACCTGGACCTAATCATGGGTTTTCCCCCTAAATTACAAATTTCTGCAGGGCTCCTGCTCTAATTTCCTAGTCTCAGAGAAGATCTCAGCAAACTGGTTCCAGGCCAAGACTTTTTCCAACAGAAACAAATCCCAACAACTCCTGGGAAGCTCTTCCATCCAATAAATACCACAGAAATTGGTGGAAACTGGGAGTGGGAGCACAATTCTCCCCTAGGATTGAAAGGTTATTTCAGGAGGTGCTCCATTCAATCTGCCTTGTGGTTATCCAAGAAAAACTTGGGCTCATGGTCCTGGTTGAGCTTCCTCCAAAAAAGGAAAATTTTCATTGGATCTAAAATACTTCCCTGGAAGTTGGTAAAAACCAGTGGTAAATAAATTTTGTGTATGGTTTTTAACCCAGTGAATTTGGAGCTGATATGCCTTGGATCCTGGAGAGAGGAGAATGGAACCTCCAGCACCCTCCTCCTTCTCCTCCCAGAGCAGGATTCCAGATGCTGAGGATTCCTGTTCCAGGGGAAATGATGCTCCAAAGGGAAAGGGCAAAGTGCAACACCATAAAAAGGGACAGACCTGAGAGAGCTTCTACATATATTTATATATTTTTTTATATAGATAACCACTTTTTATTAAAAATATGTCTATTTATATACATTCTCTATATAATCACATATTATAATAATATAATATTCATATACATCTCATATAATAATAACTATATAAGAATAAATAATATATACTATATAAATATTATAATTATATAACAAATAATATAGAAATATATAATATATAAATATATAAAATAAAATATATAATCTATAATAATATATAATAATAAATAATAAGTATTTATATACATTTAAAAATATAGCTACATATTATTATTTAAAATATATAGCTATAATTGTTATATATTATATTATGATGTATATAGCTATAGTTATTATAAATAGAATAGTTATGTATCATTAATCCATACATGGGTATGGATATTTATATGATTATCCAGAGACAAATGGATAAATGGATTATCCAAAGACAAATTCCATATATAGATCAAATAAAGAACATGATCCATATTTTATATCTGCCAATTTACAGTTATTAAAATATGTTATAGTTGCTTGGTGTCATAATTGAGTTACTAATTGTAATTTGATTATTAAGACTTTAATTAGATTAAGAAAAATTCTTAATTTGGCAGACAGACACAGCCCACAAGAAGGCAAATCAATCAGCCATCATAATATATAAAGATTTGACTATAAATCAATATATTTAATAAATGAAATTTATTTAATAATTTAATTCTATTTAGTAAATTAAATGAAACCTATTTGATATATTTTTATATAGAAACATCTATTTTTCAGCATTTGTTCAAGACGCTGCAATAAAATATGAACAAAAAAAATTTTAGGGGAGGGCAGGAAGAGTAAATAAAACATAAGAGACTTAAGTGGTAAATTATTAATTAAAAAAATATATCAAAGTGGAGCTGAGAATAAAACATTGACATCAAACACTGACCTGCATAAATCCATGTGCACTTCTCCAATATTTTCTACTATACCCCCTTTTTTATCTCCTTCTTACCCCTGGAAAAATTGCACTTGATTGTCTGTTTCAATAGATAAACATCGTTCAAAAGACGGGCTAAACGAGAAATATCCTGAATTATAAATAGCCTAAATTATATATCCTAAATTATCAATACCCTGTGTTTTCCTCCAGGATTCCGATTCCTTTAACACCCCAGCTTTTCAGGGAACGTGAGGAGGTAAGGAATTACCAGAGGTGGTGCTCAGGTTCCAGAGCCAGAGAAAGGAGAACAAAACCCTGCTCCAATCCTCAGACTGAGGAGGAAAAAGACGGAGTAGGGAGAGGTACCAGTGGGATTATCCAGTCCTCGTGCTGCCAGGCAGGAATTATGCAGGGATTAACTCGATGCCCCAGGAAGGCAAACGAGAATCCACAAAGATGGAGAGAGAATCCTGGTCATGGGTTCTGCCTTGGCCTCCAAGCATCCAAAATTGAGAGAAATTCCTGTAGCCTTACACCCCTCACATTAAAGATGTTTATTTAATATTAATCCTTCTTTAATTGATCAACATATTTCAGTATCGGGGGGAAAAAAAGGCAAAAGGCTGAAGGAAACTTGGCACAGAGCCTTTTCCAAAGGAACAGGAAGGGGAAAACACTTCAAGGAACTCTTTCTTTTTAGCACGAGGTACTGGAGCAGAGCACTGAACCCCAAATGAGCTCAGGCTTGTCAGGGCTGCAAGGCTGGGGGGCGATCAGGCCCCCCAAGGGTCCTGGAGGATGGGGATGGAGGGCTGGAGCAGGAATTCCAGCTGGGAATTCATTAACACACCACCTTTAACTGCTTGGCTTCTGGTTATGGCCACCCTGCTCGCATCCCAAGCTGGACAACACATGGACCCAGATTCCAGAGGATCTCCATGCCAGGAGCTGGCCTGGATTCCCACAGGTATTTTTAAGCCTCTCTGGTGTGGAGAACTGCCAGGAATTTTATGGTGTGGTGGGAAGGGTGCTAAGTAGGGACTATTGAAACAGCAACTCACTGAGTGACCTTTTTGGAACATCTCTTATGGAGCCAGGTGGGATTATTCAGGTTAAAATCAAAAAATGGTGCTTTACTAACATTATAACCCCTCTTCAGAGCATCTCTCATGGAGCCAGGTGGGATTATTCATGCTTTAAGTCAAAAAACGATGCTTTACTACCACTGTAACCCCTCTTCAGAGCATCTCTTATGGAGCTAGGCTGGATTATCTTGGTTAAAATAAACAAATGGTGCTTTACTACCACTGTAACTCCCCTTTGGAGCATCTCTCACGGAGCCAGGTGGGATTATTCATGTTTGAAGTACAAAAATGGTGCTCTACCACCACTGTGACCCCTCTTTGGAGCATGTCTCACGTAGCTCTTGTAGATTATCCAAGTTCTAAAGGTGCCAGAGGAGGTCAGGCTGAGTTTCTCCGTGTTAAGGAGAGGGCTGCTTGCATCACTTGGGTGGGAATCCATACAAAAGTCCAGTCCCAAGGCATGGATCACACCAGCAGCCCAACATCAATCCGTGTTCCACCAATCCCAGGTCATCCCCGTGAAGGAAAGTGTCCCCTCTCCAAGCTGTCCCTTCCCTCACCTGCCAAGTCTTTATCAATCCTAGTGAATGAGAGCACCAGCACCTCCTGGGATTGTCAAAGCTTTATTCCCATTGTTTCCTGAAGGATTTGATTCTCCATGAATGGCAGATTTATCACCCAGAGCTCACTCAGAACATACAAACCTGTCTCAGGAGGTTTGGGTGTTTAGGTTCCCTACCTCTCCCTCACACCAAATTAGACTTATTTTGCACCAGGAATTAATAAGCCCCAGGTTACTTTTGTCCCATCATTTACTGTGAGAAGTCAGCTCACCACCCTCCCTTACTTTGGCAAGGAAAAGGATACTTGGGATTACAAATAATAATTAATAACAGGTAAATAACACCTAATAATGGATAAAATAAAGAAAAGGGTGCTGGGCCAGGTACAGACCAATCTGGTGTTCATAATTCCATAACAAACCCTTGCTTTCTCACTCTATTTATGTTGGAATTCAATTTAAGGAAAAGACAGTTTTTAAACGATGTTCAAAAGGCTTTTCACTACAGGCTAAACTGTAACAAGTCAGGAAATTAAAGCGAAAACTGTCCCTGTCTTAGCCAGGAGCTGACAGGTAAAAGGGTTTTAATTAATCCCTGACCACTCTTTTAAATAGGATCTTTCCACCTCAGTGAGTTTCCCCTACCTGAAGTGTTTAAAGTAAACAAACAGTGGCCAGTGACAAACCCCAGAGTGGAAGTTGGCTCCCAGAGCTCTCATCAATGGCTGAGAGCCCCTCGCAGGAGGAGCTGAAGGTGTCTGAGCACAACCCTTTTCCCTCAGCTCCCACATTCCCTGGACTGACAAGTTCCAAGTCTGTTTTCCAAGGGTTTCCCGCTTACCTTTGAGAGAGATTAAAAACTTGCTGAGGATCTCCGTTCTGAATGAGGTATTTGATGGGGTCGCCCTCTCTATCGAAAGCCTTTAGGGAAGGAAAAAAGAGGATAAAATTCAGTCAGTGGCACAGACTTCTTCTCTTCCCTTCCACGTAGAAACTGGGGAATTAAGTTTTAGGAAAGTTTCCCACAGGGATGACACCAACCCGTTTCTAAGGCAACTCTGGTTATTGATGGGCTACTCAAGATAAAGCTGGAGCACACCAGAACTCTTATGCTGCACAGAAATGACAGTATCCTGAATACAGGATAATAATTACTACTAATTATTAATAATTATCTAATGATCAAATTGCAGCTACATCCAGCAGCATGAGTATGAAATTCAGGCTTTATAATCATTTCTATTGTTCTGCAGCTCCACACTGATTAGACTGAATTTTTGGTTTCCTTTCTTGCCATTCTTCATTTCCACTTCTTATCCAGGTCCCTCTTTGTGTTTACCAGAATCCCAATCTTTGCCTGATGCTCCACTGAGCTCCAACTGCAGCACTCACCCTCCACAATAATTTGCTTTTTGGGGGGGTGAAGATCAGGGTAAGACCTTTAAGAACAGACATTAACAGCATCAAAATGAGGATATTTCACCCATCAGGTGGCAAAAAAAAACCCTCAAAAGTTGAATTAACTACTTTTGATGTCTCTCCCGGGGCCACTTGAGGCTCAAAGAGGTGGACCCTGCTCCTGTCAGGTTGTTGCTGTAGACAGCAATCGAGGGCTTTGAGCTGGATATCTACAAAGCAGTTTTCAAGGTAAAAACCCAAGAAAAATAACAAAAAACCCAAATCAAACACCCCCCCCAAAATTCAGAGCAGAAGCACAAACCATTTAAATGTGCAGGCAGAGCAGGGAATGCAGCAAGAAAACTTGGCTGAGCCAAATATAAAATAGGGGCTAAGTCAGATGGAAGAGATCAGCACAAAGAAAAAGCAAGAAAAACTCGATGGGGACAAAGTCAGGAAAAGGCAAGGCAAAACTGGAATAGAAAGAGGAGATAACACAAAGGATAACAAAGAAATGTTTAAGCTACAGAAGGAACCTGAGGAGTGGTTCGAAAAGCAGAAGGGATGACGTTGAGAAGGTCAAAGAGGTAAAACTGTCCCTGTTCCAGTTCCAAACTAAATTAACCAGGACGAAACTCCAGCTGAGAGCTGGGCAAGAGTCAGGCAGAGAAGATGTTCATAAACAGAGCATCTTTAAATCAGCTGCTGCAATTCAAGCCTGGCAAAGTCCATCCTGGTGTATAAAAGGGCTGGAGCCATCTCAAAGCCATCAGAGGGTTTTTTTGAGAGGACAAAAAATCTGGAGGGCAAGCACAAGGTGCATCCTTCATGGAGGAACGAGCTGGGAAATCACGGACCAGGCAGGTGGAGCGCAATTCTCAGAAACCCCCAAATATCCAAATGATTTGTAACTTCCCTGCGATGCCAACGTGCAGATGGATCACACCGAGCTAAATTTCTCTAGAACAAAAGGATGCTGAAGCAATTTAATCTGATTTTCCAACAGGACAACAGCTCTCCTGAGCGGGACAGAAGCTGTGGATCAATAAAGCAGCTGAGCCATGGTGAAGGCTTTTCCCACTGCTTGATGGGACGTTTTCCCAAAGGAGTCCCGACAACACGGTCTCCAAATGGAAGCAAGAATTAAACCCATCATCAAAATGAAGGCCAGGCAGCAGTGGGCAGTGTTAGTACTGACTCAGCTCTGCACAGGTGTGTGCAGCTCCTCCAGCACCGATCAATATTCCCATCCACAACATCAATGCCAGACTGGGAAAACTGGAAAAATTGTTTCTAAATTCCATGGGTGGCACTGAGTGACGGGAGGTGTGGGTGGAATTTGGATCTCCTTGGCCTGAAGCTATGAACAGTCTGGGTCTGAGCCAGGAACACAAAATGCTACAAACGCTGGAGGCAGCAAATATGAGGAGCTGGCACCTCTGAGGACTGGCCTTGATCCTAAATCACCAGAATCCCATTGTTGCTCCTGTCTTTAGCCCTTTGTCCTCCTTTTCCCTTCCCTGCAGGGCATCCTGCCCTCCCTTCACATTAAGTCATCTCAGGGGTATCATTATGGTCATAATGGTCATTATGAGCACTCACTCATAACAAGCCAGGGGGCTCTCAGAAAGCCAGAAAATCAAAGGCTGGCTGTAGTTGATTTCATTTTCCCCTTACACCCACAGAAAACCCACCTTCAATCAACACGCTTAAAAGAAAAAAACAAAGGGGGAAAAGTGAATCATCGTTTTTAAAAACTCCTGCTTTCTTTAAAAGCAAAGGACAGGAAGTTCTTACATACAGAAGAAAACCACTGAAGGCAAGGGAGAAGGGCAACCCACTCCTGATTTTTTCCAGATCAATGGCATGGAGTGACTCCATAAATTGCATACAATAATTCCATGTTAGCTCCTTGTTCAGCACATAACTGGACCCTGCTAACGGCCCTATTTGTTCTGCAGACTCCCAGAAAAAACAACAGCATTTGCATATTTTAATTAATAATGGCTGGCAGAACATGAAGCCATAAACGCCTCCCAGGCATGCAATAAACTCTGAGGTTTATTTACAAATTAATGCAGTGGAGATCATTTAATATTGCATTAATCTCAAATGTTGTTAATTAAAACACCAGTCAAGACCAAGCAGGTGCGTTAGAAAATAAATAAGCGGATAAGAAAGCAATAAAAACCTCCATCATCAACATAAGAAATTTTAATGGACAAGAAGAAAGTGAATTTTATTTTTCTGAAGTCTAAAGGGCAAATTTAAAGCAGATGCATTTGCATTGTTACTGGCCCTAATGTTTTGCAGATCTTTGGATTTAATAATTTGGGAATACCTGAAAAATTCTGCCAGCTCTCTCCGGGATTTTGCAACCCTCCTGCTGTGTGCAGAACTACCGAATTATTGCTAAGAGAGAGCCATAGAAGCATAATTTCTTAATCTGCACCAGCCCAAACACTAATTGGATTGATAAGACTTACAAAAAGAAACAGCAGGGAGAAAATTTCCACATGAAAACACTTGTTCAATATTTGAGGCTTGGTAATATCCCATATTATCAATGGAACACAGCCAATACCTTAAGACACTGCTAGAATTCCACAAGAATTGGCTCATTGGGAACTTTCAGTTGCCTGGAAAAAGCAGCACAGGATTTCAGAAGCTTACATACTCAATTTATGAATGTTTACAATGTCCTGGTGGATTTTATACAGCAGGGAATAAAGGAAGATGAAAACAGAAATATGCTGCACACAGAAAAAGTCCTTTTACAGATGGGGGTTTAATGCAGGATGAGGGAGCTGGACTTGGAATTGGGCTGGGAGAGATCCTCAAAGCCCATCCCTGCCATGGCAGGGACACCTTCCACCATCCCAGCCTGCCCCAACGTCCAGCCTGGCCTTGGGCACTGCCAGGGATCCAGGGGCAGCCCCAGCTGCTCTGGGCACCCTGTGCCAGGGCCTGCCCACCCTCCCAGGGAACAATTCCTTCCCAATATCCCATCCATCCCTACCCTCTGGCACTGGGAAGCCATTCCCTGTGTCCTGGCCCTCCAGCCCTTGTAAAGAGTCTCTCTACATCTTCCACATTTCAGGTTCAGGACTACCAGACCTACAAGAGATACAGTCCTGGACTAACCACCAAAGCTAAAGCCAAGCATATTTAGGATTTAACAATCAAGTATTTTTCATGAAACCCAGGATC
>NW_024581840.1:0-30324 GCF_017639235.1 Corvus kubaryi | reverse complement strand
GGGAGGTGCCACCAGGTGCCCTCTGTGCTCCCTGCAGCCTGAGCCATCCTGTGACTCTCTGTATTTGATCCAAACACTCATTTTAAGCCACTCCACTGTTCCAGCTCAGAGGAACTGATGTGACATCTCATCTATACAGGAGTGTACAGAGGAATTCACTTCCCAAGACACTTCTCTTCCCTGCAGGATGGGATAAGCTCAGGTCTCTCTTCGCAGTGAGGCTTATCTGACTTTAGGCAGAGCTTTAAGCTGCCATCACGTGAAAACCAAATAATTAAATGCTCTGAGAACCACACTGGGTGTTTTATTCCAGTTGAATTTCAGGAGTGGTACTCGATGATGCCTCTGGGTCACTTCCAACTGAGGATATGCTATGATTCCATGAAATGCTGTTCCTTGCCCAACAAACAAGCACTCCCCAAAACTTCCTTATTTCAAGAACCCTCTGGTGTCTGTCTCCACCAAGTCTTCTGAAGGTGAGGAGCACACTCTGAATTTTCCACCAAGCCTCAGCCTATTTTGTCTGCCCCCTCTGCAGCAGACAGAAATGGGTCTCTCTGCACATCCATGATTCAAATGGGCAGGAGAAATGGCAAATGTGACATTGATGTGCAGCCCAGAGAATACGAGAAGCTCAATGAAATTAAAGCAGCTGGAGGAAAACATTGAATGGCTGCAAAAGATCCTACTGGAAGTGTCAGGGAAGACAAGTCCATCGTATCCCTCCAAAAACTCCCAAGCCAAATAGTGATGCTTTAAATCTTCTCTTCCCTGCTTTGCTTCCTCTGTGTGGACCATTAACTCCCACCCATCTCTGGCTGTGCTGAGTGTGGAAAAACTGAATTATAGAATTCTTAATACCTCATAACTCCTCGTGAAAATTACAGAACCTGGTATAACTTCTCCTCCAGAGTTGTTTCAACCACTCTTTATTTTATTGTGAAAAACCACTGTAATTCCACAAATGACCCATCTGCCCCCTTCCCTAACATTCCCCATCGCCAACTGTTGGCTAAATGTTCTATTTTCAGGGATTAATACTTGCCAAAATGAGAGGAGAAAGAGTTGAGTAACCTGCGTATTGACTAATTTAGTTCACAGCTCACAGAATGATTTGGAACAGATCTTAAAGATCATCTTGTTCCAACTTCCCTGCCACGGGTAGGGACATCTCTCAGTAGACAGTGTTGATGATACAGCTGTTTTATCTGTTAATTAATTACACACTCAATTTTTATAAATTAGTGCATTATTTGAAGTCACAAAACTGCTTCGGCCTGAGACTCCAAATAATTTGGTTTCCCTTTGCCCGTGGTTGCACACAAAAAAATCACAAATCCTTATTTTATTTTTATGGGCTGCACAAATTACTAAACCTGCATAAAAACAGGGAGAGGGTGATCTTTTAAATTTAGGAAGAAAACATGAGAAATTTGAAGAGAGCAGTGTAATAAATAGATTTCTCTGTGAAACAGACCTTTGTACACATATGCAAAATTATTTCTGAGATATTTGTTCTCTGCAAATATTTTCAGGAATGAATGGGCCAATTTCAAAATAAGTTCTTGTAATTCTTCTGGCAAAGGTTGTCCTTAAAAACTTATTCTTAGAAGAGAAATTCCCCAGCTGCACTGATCTGTCTGTGAAGGTAAAGACTTCCCAAGCTGATCTGGAGAACTCAAAACCTGCTAATATTGTGGGGTTTTTTAACTTTCTAAAACTCATTCCAAAGCTTTGTTCACTGAAATACAGAATCACAGCATGGTTTGGGTTGGAAGTGACCTCCAAGGTCACCGAGTCCAACCATCAACCACTACCACCCTGTTCACCACTAACTCATGTCCTCATGTGCCACTTCCACATGGGTTTGAACACTTCCAGGGATGGGGACTCAACGCTTGCTTGGACAGCCCCCTCCAGTGCTGAAACCACCCTTTCCATGAAGAAATTCTCCCTGAAATCCAATCTAAACCTCCCCTGGTGCAGCCTGAGGCTGTTTCCTCTCCTCTGGGCACTTGTTACCTGAGAAAAGAGCTCGACCCCACCTCAGCAGAACCTCCTGTTAGGAAGTTATTCCTGGTTCTACACAATTCCTCCTTTCATGAAGTTATTCCTGGTTCCAGGCAATTCCTGCTTTCAGGAAGTTATTCCTGGTTCCAGGAAGTGCAGTCCCTGTGAGTTCAGCCCGTTGCCTGAACAACTTCCTTGGTGGTTCTGACATTCGAATCTCTCGGAGCCAACTCCCACCTGGCCCAAAACAGACGGAGAAAAGGGGAACATGCCCCAAATCTCCAGGAGCAAATCCATCAGGAATTTTTCCTAGCCCAGTGAAGACGTGAGGCACTCAGAGACTTTTCCAACAAGTGGTTGCACCATCAACCCCAAAGGTATTTCCAGTTCCATGGAGAACAACAGGCAGGATGGACCAGACCTGTGGGAATCTCAGAGGTGCCACTCATCACTGATTGAAGTGACCAAAAAAGGGACAAAGATTGGTTATAAACTATTTCCTACAGCATTTCCTATCCTGCATTGTCTAATTCCATGACACCAAGTAGAGAAAACTGTCTCTGTGTAACGAAAAGAAGCCAGAAGTGCAAACCTGACCCCTGGGAGCTGCTGCTGCTGTGGTGTCTGGGGGCTCTTATTGACCAGATAAAAGATCTCCCTCACTCCCCAATCCATCTAATCCCAAAGCCAGGGAATTGGCTGATATTTGTAGAGGAAATAAATTGATTACCCAATGAGTTGGTCCTTGTTTTGCTCCACAAGGGTGGGAGGAACGTTGGAGACGATCACTTGCATGTCCAACTGATTGACCACAGAGACCTGAAAAGAAAAGAGGGAAATTCAATCGGCACAGCCAGGCACAGCCCCCTCGCTATCCAACAGCAATGGAAAAATTCCTTTCCTGCCTCCACACCATGCCCTGACATCCGGATTTCTCCTTTTAATTCCAAATGGGAGAGCTGGGAAATCTTGCAGCCAAAGCACATTAACATCAGGCAAAGATTTAACTGGAATTGTAATTCCAGGTCTGCATTGGAATTATGGATTTTTAAGGTGGGGACAGCAAAAGCTGTTCTTAGTTCAGACTTGACTTAGAGAATCCCAGATCTCCCACGGGCTGTATTCAAAATTACTTCTGAACACTTGGGTGGTTTGGATGCCAGGAAAATCCTCCCTTGGAGCCATGCAGTGTGCACCAAGGGAAGTGGAAATACAGGATTAATTCCATGAAATCAATGCTACTTTGTTAGAAAATCAGGACGGAAATTGTTCATTTACATTGAAGCGATCAGTGAGAGGTTCTATTTTAATCTCCAATTGTTTTAGCTTCTCCCTCTATCATAAAACTGCACATTTTACCATTGAGCTTTTTCCTTAAAAAACACCCAACCAAACAGGAAAAAATGCTTCTAATCCACTCCATGCTTGTGTGCTTTGTTGGAATAAAATTAAATTCCAGTTTTCCACTGAGGTGTGGAGTGACCTCAGACCAAATCTCTGGCAACTGGTATTTTTTACTACAAAGCCGATGTCACTCCAATCCTGTAGAGGATTCCGGAGGAAAATTTGGAAAACTAGGCAGTGTTAAAGCTGATAAATTTAAAAATCAAGGGTTAGTTGATTGTAAAAGAAATAAACAAGCCCTGATTTTCCAAAGAGGAGCCCTGGAAGCACAGCAGCAGAAAAGCCTGGATGTGCTTCCACATCAAACACCGATTCACCAGCTTTGAAGCTTAATTCAACTTTTAAATATTTAAATGTTCTTGAAATGTCATCAGATGCCCTGATCAGCACGTACAGGCTCCAGTGTAAGAAACACGGAATTATAATGAGCTCCAAATAAATTGTAGACTAAAATCATGCAGCGGAACTGGAAAGCAATGATTAATTTAATAGAATTAATTACATTAGCCAATTCAAGCAACCACTGTGCACCCAGGAACTGAGAACAGCATAAAGGCAACACCAAAACCAAAGGCAGTAATTCTTTTAATATTGAAGAAATGACAATTATCATCACTTGTTCTTGTACAAAACCAGGGATAAACACACATTCACGACAAGCTGTAGGAAACCAAGGGTGTTGGACAAAAATCAAGCGACATTTGAGGTTTCCATGGTAACATTAACTTGCTTGTTATCCCCATTTGTAAAGGCAGGCAAAGCAGAAAATTGTTGGTAACCTCTAGCCCACGATCCTGATCCCTTTGATCCCAAGCTTTGCTCATTAGGCACTTCCCAAGTTTTAAATCCATCAAGGCAGAGCCTACAGAGCCTTGATCATGATATGGTACCAATGGATTCCTGGGAGTAGCCGGGACCTGAATGAGGGGGGGCTTTGAAAGCCCCTCAAACCCAATAAACATTTGATTAAAGATGATATCCATGACATCATAAAGGTGATACCCATGATCTCAAATAAGGATAGTGAATATCCACTATCGACACTTCCTCGGCACCTTTAGATGCTTCCTTGCAGCAAACTCATTTTAAAATGTAATTTTTAAATCTCTTTCCTCTCACAGATGCTGTGAAGGAAAATTCCATCACAAGGAAGCAAACTGTCAGCCCACAGGTGTCTGCCTCGAGCCATCCTGGTGTCCTTCCCATGGATTGTCCCCACCAGCATGAAGACCTTTGACCAGGGGATTTGGCAGGTCCTGCTGCTCCCAGAGCTGTGCAAGGCTCTGAGGAAGCATCCTGGTCCCAGTTCTGGAGGATACCTTGCTCTGCTCAGCTTCTTCCCAGTCTTGTCCCTCTGGTGGTGTCCTGCCTCTTCTCCCAAGACCTCCCCAGGGCAGTCCTATCCTGTTCCCCCACATCTTACTCTTTTGCATGGGAGTAATTAAATAATTTCCCTGTTCTCTGTGCACTTTTGGAGCTGGTTTTGAAAGAAAAAACACCCGAGAGCCTGAGCTCCTGACCCCACAGCAGGAAAATCCTGTTAACATCATGGGAAAGGATCTTGGTGTATGAAACACGCTTGGTGCATAAAATCAGAGCGGGTTGGGTTGGAAAGGACCTTAAAGCCCATCCCGCTCCAACCTCCTGCAGGGACACGTTCCAGTGTCCCAGGCTGCTCCAAGCCCCATCCAACCTGGATTTGGACACTGCCGGGGATCCAGCCACAGCTTCTCTGGGCACCCTGTGCCAGGGCCTGCCCACCCTTACAGCCAGGAATTCCTTCCCAATATCCATCACATCTAGCCCTGCCCTCTGGCACTGGGAAGCCATTCCCCCTTGTCCTGGCACTCCATCCCTTGGAAATGGTCTCTCCATGTTTCCTGTAGCTCCTTCAGGTCCTGGAAGGTCACAGGGAGGTCACCCCAGAGCTTCTCCTCTCCAGGCTGAACAATCCCAGCTCTCCCAGCCTTTCCTCCCAGCAGAGCTGCTCCATCCCTCTGCTCATCCTGGAGCCTCCTCTGGACTCATTCCAGCAGGTCCATGTGCCAGTGTTCTAAGCAGGATGGGGGTGTTCTGGAATTGTATCTCCAGCTCCTCCAAGCTTCCTGAGAATGCCCCATCATTTTGGGAGGTCAAGCATGAGGGCCTCATCCTTTATGTTTATTTGGTGAACTGCTGCAGCACTCCCACACCAAGGATTCTGGCTCTCATCCGTACCCTTTGACAGCGTTCCCATGAAGTGGATAATGCACTCCATCCCTTCCACATTATGCTAATATTGAGCCAATCCATCAAGTTTAGAGGCTTTAAGGAAATTTAGCTTGGATGCTTCCTGCAGCTGGACTAAGTCAGTGTCCTCTGTACAGCACAGAACCACGAGCCTGAGGCCTAAAGATGGTGCCAGTTCTGAAATGTTGCTTTCCCAGGGACTGAAAAGTTCATTCTCACCCCAAAATTGTTCCTTGACATAAGCAACTAAGACAACAAGGACACGACCAGCAGGGACACAGAATCCCAGAATCATTGAATGCTTTGGGTTGGAAGGACCTCAAAACTCATCCAGTGCCACCCCTGCCATGGGTGGTGGACACCTCCCACTGTCCCAGGCTGCTCCAAGCCCCAATGTCCAGCCTGGCCTTGGGCACTGCCAGGGATCCAGGGGCAGCCCCAGCTGCTCTGGGCACCCTGTGCCAGGGCCTGCCCACCCTGCCAGGGAACAATTCCTTCCCAATATCCCATCTCTCCCTGCCCTCTAGCACTGGGAAGTCATTCCCTGTGTCCTGGCACTCCAGACCTTTGTCTGGAGTCCCAAAGTCTCTCTTCCATGTTTCCTGTAGCACCTTCAGTGCTGGAAGGCCACGATGAGGTCACCCCAGAGCTTCTCCTCTCCAGGCTGAACAATCCCAGCTCTCCCAGCCATTCCTCCCAGCAGAGCTGCTCCATCCCTCTGCTCATCCTGGAGCCTCCTCTGGACTCGCTCCAACACGTCACAAAATCTTTTAGTTTAGGAAACCAAAAGATTTATTCCACTGCCTTCAAAAAATTAAGCACAAGTTCTTTATGTCTTTTCTCTAGGCCTGCCTGGAATTCAACTTTCTGCAGTGTTTGAATTTCCTCAGGAATTATTCCATAGTGATAATCCCTGGCTGATACTTACGAGCACTTCTGCTTTGCTGCTCAGCCCTTTGCCGTAATCGTCAGTGGCAATGACCTGGAACTTGAAATAGGATCTCCTCATGTTTTTGAAGAGCATGGCAGTTTTGATCAGCCCCGTGTAAGCCTCGATCACAAAGCCTTCCTTGCCATTCTTGATGGGGGGAATGATGAGCCTGTATTGCATGGCACTGTAATTCCCAGTGTCCTTATCATTGGCCTAATGGGGAAAACAAAACAAGCAAGGTAAATATGCTTGGAAGGAGTCATTAACCTTGTCCTTTAAATAAAGGTACATCTTGGCCCAGCAAATTTCTGCCACTCTGACATTTAAAACATGAGACTCCAGAGCACAGATATGGCTGCTACTGTAAATGCTTCATTTAACTTTGCTGCACTCAGTTTTGCTTTTCCAGCAATTTCTTCCTCCTCTGTTGGCACTAAACTGCTACAAAAGAAAGAAAGAAAGAAATTTAGAAAGTACAAAAATACAGGTTGACTTTCAAGTCTGCAACAATACCTGAGAACTGCTTAATTCTGAGAAACCTCCACTGCCAAATTCTCGTTGAAAAAGAAATATCAAAGATAAAACCATCTCAGCAACTCGTGCACAGACTTACACAAGAATATCCTTCATCTTAGAGATATTCTGATGGAGAACAGATATTTTTGGTGCAAACAAATAATTTTTTATTAAAATAAGGAAGGATTGAGTGGCATTCCTGCAGTGGTGCACAAGGACCTGCTGGGCACCCCAGTTCAGGACACAGAGCATATTCTGCAGCAGCACTGATGGAGGAGAGGTATTTTTAGAGCAATTTAACAATGTTTTATTAAATAAGGAAGGATTAAGTGGCATTCCTGCAGTGGTGCACAGGGACCTGATGTGCAGGACACAGAGCTGCCCTGGCACTGTCCTGTTGCTGAACTGGGTCAGGATGCAGAGCTGGCATCAACCAGGCTGCCACAGGAATTGTTATTCCACCTTCCTTGCTCCTGACAACCCCAGGTACTCCCATCCTGGCCTCTCCAACGCCATTCCTTATGCTCCTGTTCAACAGCAGCACAGGGAAGTGTATCCACAGGGAAGTGTTTCCAAGGACCCCCTACAGAGCTTTCCCGTGCTCCTTCCAGGGATCAGCGAGGTGGAAGCTAATTAATACTGAGCACTCATTAGTCTTGGGCATGGCCTCAGCATCTGGGACACTTCAGGATCTATCAGCAGGTTTGTATAGAAATATTGGCAAGGCTCCTGAGGCTGTGGTTTAAGCTAATGCTGGAATAAAAACCAGCCTTTACTTTGAAAAGGTGCACGTAAAATCCAGGGAAAAATCCATACTGTGCCACAACTTAAGCATGAAAAGCAATAAGGGTTTTGTGTCAGCATGAAGAGTTCACAGAATCATGGAATATCCTGAGCTGGAAGGGTCCCACAGGGATCACCCAGCCCAGCCCAGCCCCTGGCGCTGCCCAGACACCCCAACAACCCCAGCCTGGGCATCCCTGGCAGCGCTGTCCAAACGCTCCTGGAGCTCTGGCAGCCTCGGGGCTGTGCCCATTCCCTGGGGAGCCTGGGCAGTGCCCAGCACCCTCTGGGGGAAGCACCTTTCCCTAATTCCCAACCTGACCCAGCTCCAGTCATTCCCTGGGTCCTGTCCCTGGTCACAGTGAGCAGAGAGCAGAGCTGTTTATGAGCCACCACAGCTGCTAGAAAAGAATTATCTGTGCAAGGTCATTAAGCCTTCAATAGGGGGCCATTAATCATCATTAATTGTTTCCTCAACAGCACTGGAAAAGTTCTATATGGTGGAAATTGTCCCTTCTGTTTGTTTTTCATTTTCAGACAATTTTTCAGGGAATAGCAGCACCAGATGAGCGATCCAGGTACTCAAAGCTGTGTGTGCTCCATGCTACTCCAACTCCTATCAGCCCAGATTCCCAGACGGAACCATCCAGCACTTAAAGGATAATATCCAGGCTGGTTGAGCTGGAAAGAGCAAACAGGTTTCATTCAGAGATGCCCAAAAGATGGAATGGTGTCCTGGAATGACACCGGCTGTCACTTGTCACCGATACACAACTGGTTCGATTCCCACCCTCTCTCGATATTTTGCTTTCTTCTAAATTCACAAACCTTCATCTGGTTTGGCTACCAAAAGCATAAATATAAAATGTGTTGCTTTTGTTCTCCAGCTCCGTAGTTTTTTTTCAGGCTTTTAAAATCGAGATTGCTGCCTCCTGGGTGAGCTCAAACTCCTTTATCAGCGATTTTAGGAAAGACGGGACGGTTAAAAAGCTTTCTGAAATTTACTCTGTTCTGTCAGTCAAAAAAAGAAAGATATCAGTGGGCTTTTCCAGAGCATTCCAGCTTTCCAACTGGCACGGGGAAATACAGCCCCACAACATCCCAGAGCCAGCAGATGGGAGCTTGACAGGTGGAGAGTCAGGAGAATTGTTGGCTTTCCACGTAAATATATTGCTGAAGGAAGAAATGAATGTGAAAACATGCTATGTCATAGAACCATGGAATTTTTAAGGTTGGAAAACACCTCCAAGATCACCCAATCCAACCTTTGATCATCACCTTGCCCATTAAACCACACTGTGCAGTGCCACACATCCACTCATTCCTTGAACACTTCCAGTGCTGGCGGCTCCACCATTCCCTGGGCAGCCCCTTCCAGTGCTCAGCCACTCTTTCATGAAGAAACTTTTCCTAATATCCAGCCTGAACGCAAGGAAATGGCTGGAGAGAAACACCAGGTTGATCTTTGGATAGTGAGAAACAAAGACAAAAATTAAAGCAGCACCTCAGCTGTGCCTGGGGGGACAGGACACAGGGAATGGCTTCCCAGTGCCAGAGGGCAGGGCTGGATGGGATATTGGGAAGGAATTGTTCCCTGGGAGGGTGGGCAGGCCCTGGCACAGGGTGCCCAGAGCAGCTGGGGCTGCCCCTGGATCCCTGGCAGTGTCCAAGGCCAGGCTGGACATTGGGGCTTGGAGCAGCCTGGGACAGTGGGAGGTGTCCCTGCCATGGCAGGGGTGGCACTGGATGAGTTTTGAGGTCCCTTCCAACCCAAACCATCCTGGGATTCCAGGGTAAGTTCAGCTCACACAACACAGCTCAGGATAAAGCCATGACCAACCCAGAGAAGTCCCACCTGGCCAAACCCTCTGGTTTATCCACACTCAGCTTTGCATGTTGGTAATGGAGCTGGGGAGGAAAGAAAAGCAGAATTCCTGTAAGACCACACAGCACAAGGGACCCAGCAGCAGCCACAGGAGCAGTGTCTGATCTGGCTCCTTTGGGGTCATCCCTGAGTGAGCCAACCTTCTCAGGGAGTGCCCAGTGAAGTCCAAAGGCTCCTGAATGTGCCCTGGAGAGGAGCATGACGCCCTTCCAATAAAAAGCCAATTTCTTATTTAAAATGGATTTATGAGGTTGGTTCAGCTGGGTCAGAAGCCCATCATATTTTTAATAGTAGCAAATTCTCTCTCAACAAAAGCTACGGCTTTTAATGGTCGCTGCTTTCAGTGACACCAGAAATCAATTTCACCTTCAGCATTTCATGCCTGGAGATGTGTGTGACTAAAAACAAACAAAATTTGGATCCAAATTAAGGTATTGATGCTGCAGGCATGAGCATTAAATGAAGCCAGCCCTTTTGCACAAAACTCAGGGCACTGGAGCTCAGCGCTAATGAGATGTTTAAGTCTTCCAGCCGAGTTTAAGGCATTAAACTCCAGTGAAGGAGGCCTTTTGACATTTGAAGCTCACAGCTTGTAAAGTCCTGCAGAGTTCAGGTGCCCTGAGCTGGTGGACAGGCTCTGAGTTAATTGTCACCAGTTCTGAGAGCTCAGAGCCACCCCAGAGCCATCGGCAGCCTCAGCACCATCACAGCTCAGGCTCCCAGACATCCACCCAGAGATGAGCAAACAGGTGCCAAACAGCCTAGAAAAATGATCAGATTCCAGCTTCAAATATCTGAACTTTGTTGTTTGCATTCCCCCCTTTCTCTGCTCTTTGGATCAAACCTAAGGACACTCGGCTTGGCAGGACCAGGAGAGAGAGCTTATGAGCTGCTCCCAGGAACGCCCCAAACTTCTCCAATACAGAGGAAGGATGTTTGCTATTCCTGTAATTTGTCCTGAAGGTAAATATTTTTGACACTTCATTAGGAAGAGATCTATGACACCTCAGGAGCTGCATTATGACTGTCAAAGAAGAGAAAGAGCTGCACTTAATCTTAATATTCCAGCAGCATGGCTGCCTTTTGTTCTGTGCAAGAAATACAGATGTCTCCTAAATCCTGCTGTGATTGAGGGCTGTTAAATATGGATGATCTCAGGAATTACCAGGCCAAATTCCAGCCTCCTGTGATTGAGTTTAGGTGTGCCCTCACAAAGGGAGTTGGGTCAGCATCGCTACCACCCTCCCACACAGGAGGAGGAGGCACAAATCCTGGGGTGCTCCCTAATCCCAGCACAAAAGCATTGAGGATATTTTTACTCAGAGGGTGGGCAGGCCCTGGCACAGGGTGCCCAGAGAAGCTGGGGCTGCCCCTGGATCCCTGGCAGTGCCCAAGGCCAGGTTGGACATTGGGGCTTGGAGCAGCCTGGGACAGTGGGAGGTGCCCCTGCCCATGGCAGGGGTGGCACTGGATGGGCTTTGAGGTCCCTTCCAACCCAAACCATTCTGTTCTCTCAATGATCAACCAATTTTTTTTCCTTTTCTTTGTAAGAAGGCCGAAAAATGATGCCTTCAAAGCAAAAATTCATTCATCTCTGGCTCCATGTGTCTGCACAAACACAGCTCTGTGGCAGGACACCCAGGGAGGCTGGCAAACGCCAGCCTGTGTGACAGCAGCACCCTGTCACCAAAAATCACCAGCGGCATGTTTGGGATGAGCATAAAAATCATCAGTGACTGCAATTCTCGAAGCTGTTGCATAACCATTGATGATCCCAGTTTTTAGCATTATCAGCCCGAGCCTAATCCAGATTTGCTGCTGAGCATGAAAAGCAATTGTTAATTTGAGATGTTTTCCACCTCCCTCGCAGGGTCACCCTTAACCACGAGCCCGAGGCTGCTGAAGGGGCATGGAAAATGGCAGGATTGGGACTGGGCTGCTGAGGGATTTTTTCCCCTCTTCCTAGCAGATGGCAGCTCCAACGTTCCCAATTACTGCTGGCACATCAAGCAGCTTTTAGAACCTGGCTGGTTTTGCCATAGGAATTTCCAGATTGCTGCAGGTTTCCAGTTCTGCCGGCACAGCCGCCCCTGTGCTGTTTTAGGGGAGGTTTCACTGGGTGTTCTACAGCCACCTAAGCCGGGAAATTTGGTGTAACCATTGCAATTTTCCTTAATTTCCTGCATTTCTTCACTTCCATGCTCTTTTACACCCTCAGCTGGCTGAGGCCCTTTGGAACTCCTGCCCCTCACCTTGGTTTGCCAGGGGCTACCTCAGGAATTTGTAGCCTTGAATTTGCAGCCTTGAATTCATACTCATATACATATTGATATTTTATTAATAATATATATAATATGTAATGTATAATATGTAATATATAATATGTAACGTATACTTAAATTATATTTATGTATTATAATTATATTTTATATATCCATTTCTATTCATATTTATACTCATTCATATTTTATTTTTATTTAGATATAATAATGTATAATATATTAATATATGCTTATATCATACTTATATTTTTATATATTAATTTATATTCATATTAATATTTTATTTATATTTAAATATAATAATATAGAATATATTGATATATACTTACATTATGCTTATATTTATATACTTATGCTTTTATAGTCATTTATACTCCTATTTATAGTCATATTAATATTTTATATTTATATATAATAATATAGAATATATTAATAAATACTTATGCTTATATTTATATATTCATTTATACTCCTATTTATATTCATATTGTATTTTTATTTATATGTTTGTTTATATATTTATTATTAATTTATATGTTTATTTATATTTATATATCATATTAATATTTTGTATATTCATTTATACTCATTCATATTTCTGTTTTATCTATATTTTTATATATAATAATATATAATATATTAAGTTATATTTATATATTACACTTCTATTTTATATATTCATTTCTATTAATATTTCTATTCCTATTGCTTTGAATTTACCTATCACAACATCCCTGATACTGATCGCTGCCCAGCACACTCCCAGTACCCCCAGTGCCAGGAATCTTCTGAGGAACACAGGTAGAATAAGGGGAATGGGAATTGTTCTTTCTGTCCTCCAGTGGTGTCCAAAACCTCCCAGGTGCCGAAGGAAACAGGGATTCATTTTGATGGGCTGTCTCATGGGAAAAGGTGTTGAATAAGAGGGGTTCCCAAAGTCGGATTTTGAAACAGATAATTGGAAAAACGGATTTATTGCCATTTTTCTTCTGCCAATGGCAGTTAGTGCTTGACGGAATAAGTTTGTGTGTGTGAGTGGGGGTAAAGGCCACACACATTGATTTCCTCCATGGGATGGGAATGATCCAGGAGCACTCCCCACTCCCAGCCCCTTCACTCAGGAAGGCACATGCAGCACCAACAGTCTTGAAAATGCTCAAAAACACCAAAGGAATTGAAATAATCTTCAGTTACACTGGAAAAAATCCCAAAGGGTAGGGAACTCTCTGACTGCTGCCAGACAAAAATAATAGGAAAGCAAGAGATTTTCGAGTAAGAAGTTCAGGAAGCCAACATAAAACCCGGGAATATTTTGAAGGAGATTACCTCTGTGCTTGGCATTCCCGTAATATTTGCCACAACAGGACACACAGCTTCTTTGGGGGCCAGATGTTCCAGCAGCTGGAGGCTGGGCTGTTGTCACTGCAATGAGCTTTTCAGAGCAGATTCTTCCTCCCACCAAGCATCTTTTTCTCCCTACTCTGGGATCCATAAATCACATTTTAAGGAAGAAAAGGTCGCGACTGGGAAAGCAGCTGAGTTTCGTGCCCAAGTCGCGCAACAGCCGAAGGAGGGATGAGCAAAATGTTGCCCTGAAAGCTGTCCTGGGTGCCCAAGGTGGAATCTGTGGAATTCCAGAACCTGCCACTCTAAAGATTCCCTTGTCATCCCAAGGAAAAGGTAATATCAAAAGAAATCCACAGGTTATAGGCATGGATAGAAAAAAAATGGAGATTTAAAATGGGTAACACAGCTGGGCAAAAAAGCAATCCCGGTATTCTCTCCCTATCCATACCCTGGAATTTTATTTCTTTTATCCATTGTTTTAGCTTGTTATGGGATCTCTAAGATGCTTTTGAGGTGCAGAAAAGAGGAATTCCTGCTCCCCTGTGTGTCCTCAGGGTCAGAACCTGCAGCCTAAAATGGCTTTGGTTTATTTTGCCCTCTTCTGTTGAGATATTCCAAGGGCAAGAAAGGATATTCGATATTCAATAAAGGATATTCCATGGGAATAAAGGATAAAGTTCCATTAAAAAGCTGATCAGAAAGGGACAAAAAGCACAGGAAAGGGCTGGAATTAAAATGTTGTAAGAATCAAGGCATTTCCATCAAATACAGCCAATTCCAGAGCGTTAGACTCACTGGCATTATTTAGGCAAGATTCCTTCCCTGCAAACATTTTCAGGATGAAAATAAAACTGAGCAGCAATACAGAGAATTCTCTTTCTTCACTAGAATTAGGACGTTTGATATTTCCTCATTTAAATCCATAATAATTCAATAATTTAATAAATAAAGGAAGAAACCTAGAGGTTACTGCTGTTCATATTTAAGAAGCAAGAGCTAACAACACTCCGTTATAGGGAGAAGCCAATTCCTGCTGGTAATTTCCCTAAAGATTCTGTTGTTTGTGGGTTCGTTTCCTGAAGCAAATTGAAAATATTGTGTTTGGGGCTTGAGGAAGCCTGGTTGGAATTCTGAGGGGGAACAACCATGAAAATACCAGTGAAAAGCAAAATAATTCTGATACGAGGAGATGCGAAGCAAAGCTCAGGGCACAGAATTCGTAAATTAGAGGCTGTGTTACATCTGGTTTTAATTAATAAATTCCTAAACAAAAGCACAAAAAGGTCTTTAATTAAAGAAATGGGCTCTCAAATACATTGGAAATTCTGGGGGGGGGAAAAAAAAAGGGAATTTCAGAGAAGGGGACTTCAGGCAGCAAGGAGCAAATCCTTGGCTAAAAAATGGCCATTTTATTCAAATATATCAGTTTTGGTTTTTTCTTGGAACATCAGTACCTCCACAGCTTTCAGAGGCTGCTGCTCTTAATCCAGTCAGATCCATAGAGAATAACTCATGTGGTTTACCATTCCCCAAATTAATTCGGATTAAAAATGGCTTTTGGAGAATAACTCGTGGCATTCTGCTGAGCTTAAGCTTCCTTTTTATCTACTTAAAGGAATCTTACTACAAATCTAGAGCGAGGCAGCTCATGACCCTCTTCTGAAAGGCTTTTATACTCAAATTAGTGTATTTAAGAGGATACTGCTGGCAGCAAACCCAATGACCTTAGAGGGTTGGGAGAAGCTCCATAGGATTGGCCTTGGCACACATCAACTCTCCGGACGATGAGAGAAGTTTTTATCCAATATTTTACTGGTCTGTTTGTCTCTAAATCAATTTGTGTGGAATATTACAGACTCAGGATCAGTTTTCTTCTCTCCTTATTTTTTTTAATTTAAGGTTTTTTTTGGGTGTTTGATTATTTTTATTATTTGTGAAATTTTATTCAGGCCAGAGTAGAAGCAGCTGAAGCCAAGCATCTGAATGTTCAGCAGTGTATTGGTGCTGAATTGATCCAAAACTGATTTGCATCGACTACTCTATTAATAATTAAAGACTACAGGCCTTATTTATCCCCGGAAGTTATTATGTGCTGTTAAAGAAGAACTAATTGTGGAGGTTTTGGGGTGTTTTTGAAAGTTGTAGTTTTGCATTGGGTCATTTGAAAGGCTGGGAGAGTTGGGGTTGTGCAGCCTGAGAAGAGAAGCCCTGGGAAGACTTTAGAGCCCCTTCCATAGCCTAAAGGGGCTCCAGGAGAGCTGCAGAGGGACTGGGGACAAGGCATGGAGGGACAGGACACAGGGAATGGCTTCCCACTGCCAGAGGGCAGGGCTGGATGGGATATTGGGAAGGAATTGTTCCCTGGGAGGGTGGGCAGGCCCTGGCACAGGGTGCCCAGAGCAGCTGGGGCTGCCCCTGGATCCCTGGCAGTGCCCAAGGCCAGGCTGGACATTGGGGCTTGGAGCAGCCTGGGACAGTGGAAGGTGTCCCTGACATGGCAGGGGTGGCACTGGATGGGCTTTGAGGTCCCATCCAGCCCAAACCATCCTGGGATTGTGTGATTCCAATATCCCATGTTTGAGCCTCATCAAGGCTGTTGTCAGTGCCAGGAATAATGAGAAGGTGGCTGAGAAAATTGCTTTCTTCTCAAAATTACTCAGATGATGTGAAAGAAAGTGAGCAACTGTTAATGAATCCAGAAGATGAAAGCAAATGCATTAAAAACTCCTCCTAAGAAGCCGAATTCCCCCGTGGAATCCAAACCTGAATAATTTCTACAGTGCAAGCTCTGCATGTACTTTATTAATGTTCTCCTAAATTTCAACTTGGAAAGCTGCTCATTTCATTCTAGTCCTCAAGAACAGACATTCATTTGATTAATTATTCTTAAACCAGGCTGGAATGGGGATTGTGTTTAACTAACAGAGCAATTACTTTTGCTTTCTAAAGGCCAGGAAGAAAGGTAACGAGCACTGACTGCTGCGAATGCTTGGTGCTACAACAATAAATTCCGGCCCGATCCTCTGCAACAAGAGCACTTCTTAATTATTTCCAATTTTACTTTCACTAAACACACAATTATGTTTAATGCCATCCACTAATACCAACTCCTGGCTTAGGCCTTGTTCCATTTCGTGCCAGCAGAATCAGGGAGGATTGGAACAGAAGTAGCTTAAAGACATAAAGTTGCCATTTCTTTTGGTCCTCCTTTGTGGTCTGCTCACCTGTTTTGAGTCAAACATTTCCAAAGGGCAAAAGCAGATTCCTTTCTTCACCCCCAAATTTCCCTTAGCTCTTTTCCACCCATTTCTTATCCCCCTGACTGACACACACAAATTCCTGTGCCTCAAAAATCCTCTTGGAAAACCAGGGAGGATTTTCACGGCCTGTTCACGTTTCATGTGACGACTCCAAACATCATTTGACATTTGTGCCTCGTGTTTCTTTTGCTTTCGGACACAAACCCCTCCTTTCCCTAAACGACTTAGCCTTTCAGAATTTTCTATCTACTCCAGTTCCTTTTTCATGCTACCTGCTCTCTGCAGTTCCCTGGAAGGAGGATGGAGCTAGGTGGGGATTGTTCAAGGGACAGGAGGACAGGAAATGGCCTCGAGCTGTTCCAGAGCAGGTTTGGATTGGATAATGGGAAGAATTTCTTCATGGAAAGGGTGGTTAAGCACTGACCAGGGCAGTGGTGGAGTCACTGCCCCTGGAAGCATCCCAAAATGTGTGGAAGTGGCACCTGGGGACACTATTGGTGGTGACCATGGTGGTGCTGGTGGATGCTTGGATTTGATAACCTTAAAGGTCTTTTTCAAACATAACAATTCTGTGATTCTTCAGCAGCTCTGGAGTTCATGGATTTGACACAATTCTTGGATTCGCCACCATTTTTGGATTCCTAATTTTGATGAAGTAGAAGCTTCCCAATTCCCCACTGCTTTGCCATTTCTGGGCTTATTTTGGGAAGGACTGCCATGAAAGCAACCAAAAAAAAATCAAGTAGGGACAACTTTAATAAGCTCTGAACTACTACTTTTTCATTCCTGGTGCTCTAAACACATCATTTATTTGTTTTCTTGAAAACAAAGAGCTTTTACTCTTGGCTATTAATGTCTGATGATAATTGTAGTCTGTATATTATATTTCCATTAATTTTCTCTCTCTTTTTTTAAAAAAATCCCCTATGGATGGTTAATTTTATTCCCACTTTCCTCCCAATGCAGACCTGAAATTGCTGTTTTTTCCCTTTTAAAGCCTAAACAAGCTGCTGCCAAAACCAGAAAAATCTTGTACGTTGAACATACAAGAAATGTTTCACTATTAACAGATCTCAAATGAGAGCCACAAACTGGCAGGAGAAGCAAGCACCTTAAATTGAGTAGAAATAAAACCTGGGTTTTAACTCAAAATCATCCTTGTGTCAACATCAACCATCAAGCAGCTTTAGAAGACACAAATTGCAAAGGCTCCTGGAAAAAAAAAACCAGTGAGTACAAATTTTCCCTCTGCAAGTGGAGCTTATTTTAAGAACTTCAGCCTTACCTTCACTTTAAGCACAGAAGAAAACATTCTGGCATCTTCAGACACCCCTCCAATGTACATTTTTTTGGTAAACATGGGTGCGTGGTCATTTTCATCCTTCACCTCAATAAAGACCTTGGCTGTATTACCTAAAAAGAAGGAAGGAAAAAGGGAAAAGAGAATATTTTGTAATAATTTGTAACATCTACTGGCATTCACGCATTTACAGACCAAGGAGATAATGTACAATGAGAGTAGGGATAATAATGTAAAAAAATAAGTCCATTAGCCATCATGAAATGCTAAAATTGGATAATCCCAGAGTCACTGAGGCTGGAAAAGACCTCCAAGATTATGAAGTCCAAGCTGTGCCCGATGCCCACCTTGTCCCCAGCCCAGAGCACTGAGTGCCACCTCCAGCCCTTCCTTGGACACCTCCAGGCATGGGCACTCCAAAGCTCCCTGGGCAGCCCCTGCCAAGGCCTGAGCACCCTTTCCATGCAGAAATTCCTGCTGCTGTCCAAGCTGAGCCTCCCCTGGCCCAGCCTGAGGCCCTTTCCCCTTGTCCTGTCCCTGTTCCCTGGCAGCAGAGCCCGACCCCCCCGGCTGCCCCCTCCTGTCAGGGACTTGTGCAGAGCCACAAGGTCCCCCCTGAGCCTCCTTTGCTCCAGGCTCAGCCCCTTTCCCAGCTCCCTCAGCTGCTCCTGGGGCTCCAGATCCTTCCCTTCCCTAGACAAGAAATAGGGACCTATAAAACACCTTGATTCCACAGGTTTTGGTCCTATTAAATACCCACAGCTGTCACCAAGAGGTAATGAGGAGGTATCACAAAGAGCTCATTAACAGTAGCTCTGCACCTTGCTTGATCTATTTTAATTATTCCTACTGCCATGCAAATTCTTAACCGCTGATTCAGTCCTGGTGTCTGTAAACTCATAAATGGTCACACAAAGCCCCGGCTCAGCAGCCCCAACACTTAATTAATTTCCTATGTTAATTGAAAGCATCCCTAAGCCTGTCCTCCTCCCAAACCTGGCTTGGCCCTGGGGAACTCCACAAGATTTGCTTCCCCTGAGAGGTTCAACACAAAACACCAGAGGTTCAACATGAACCCCCACTACTAACTTGGTTTTATTAAACAGTTCCTGCTCCAGCCCATTGAGCAATAAACATCTCCATCCTTCTGCAAGGGAAAAAACATCCAGCAAAAACCATGGAGCTGGTGCCAAACAGATTCTACTGCGCAGTAATCTCCACCAACATCTGCTTCCCTTTTTCAGAATCGTATCATCCAGAAAGATTGCTGGAAATGATGATATCCAGTTCATTAAAACCACATTTGCAAGTGATAAATTGCCTCCTTTCTGAGATGGTTTTCCCAGCTCCTTTCAGTGCCAGGATAATTTCAGTGTTGCACAGGTGCCACTGACCTGAGTTACTTGTACAATGTAGGCTTGTTATAAAAGGCTCAGGAGCTGTATCTTTAGGGGAGGCAAAAATTAAACCCCAGACTATTTCTGATATGGCCAAAGTCATATTCTGCCTGATGGTCCAACTGATGGGAAATGAATGATGGCTTCATAAATGGAACTGAAATCTGAAAAAAACCCAAATATTTAAAATGCTGTCCCTGAGCCAGCAGAATGTCCTGGGGGTCCTGGGGGACACTGAGCTGTCCCTGAGCCTGCAGAGTGTCCTGGGGCCAAGGAGGCCAATGGGATCCTGGGGGCAGCAGGACAGAAGAGCATTCCCAGCAGGGCAGGGAGGGATCCTGCCCCTCTGGGCAGCCCTGGAGGCACCTCTGGAGTGCTGTGTCCAGCCCTGGCTCCTCAGCACAGCAGGGCCAGGGAGCTCCTGGAGCGGGGCCGGCGGAGGCTGCGCAGCTGAGGAAGGGCCTGGAGCATCTCCGTGCCCAGCACAGGCTGAGGGAGCCGGGGCTGCTCAGCCTCGAGAGGAGCCCCAGCTGAGAGGGGCCCTCAGCCCTGGCTGTCCCTGGCTGCAGGGAGGGCTCCGAGCAGGGCCCGGGCTCTGCTCCGGGGCCCAGCAATGGCACCAGAGCACCGGGCAGGGCCTGAGCCCAGCAATTGCCCTGCCCAGGAGGCAGAACTGCTGCCCTGGGCAGTGCCCAGCCCTGAGCACATTGGCCACAGAGGCTCTGGGCTCTCCTCCCTGGGGCTGTTGCAGAGCTGTGTGCACACAGTGCTGGGCCTGTGCTCCGCGATGGCCCTGCTGGAGCAGGGAGGTGCCACCAGGTGCCCTCTGTGCTCCCTGCAGCCTGAGCCCTGCTGTGGGGCTCTTTAGTATGGAGAGAAGGGGGATAACAGAAAGGAAAGAAAAGAAATTACATGAATTGTCAAATCTCTGTCATCTTAAACCAGATCCTTGATGTTTCTGGCTGCAATACCAAGCTACGGTAGGAAAATGAGATTCCCAGGCAGACTTTCCCACTGCAGCTCCACCCTTTAGGGAAGAAGGTGGCATTAAAAGCAGAATTATGTGTGGAAGTGACCTTGCCCTGCTGAGCCTACAAGCAGTCCTATCACCGGCTGCCACTGGTTTGATGCTGGAGGGAAGATCCTGATTTTATCTGTGCAAGTGGGATCAGGTGCTGGCTCACCTGCACTGGTTCTCTCTAATTCAAATTAAACATCATTTGCATAATGCTCACTGTTGTCGTGTCAGGCCAGTTTGGGTGAGGTGGCTGAGCCTTGTGCAAAGTTTGCCTTGCAATTTGCTCAGCTCCCCATTTGTTTAATTTGCTGGCAGTTCTCTGAGCTGCCAAAAGGCTGATTTGTTTAGCAAAGGGTGAACGCTTGGAGAATGGAGAAATGGAAGTTATTACATTAAGGACAAAGCAAATGAAACATCCTGCATAGCCACAGGCCAACATTAGCACCGTCACCATTGAACATCTACCTGCACTTCAGCTTCCTGCCTGATTTTGGACACAGTCCTTCGTTCTGGCAGATGGGAGTGGAATGTGGCATCTGCGAGCTCCTCCCTGTCCCAGCCTTTGGATGCAATTCCTACAGCTGGCTGCAGGAAAGGGCTCCCCGCCTGCTGCAGAGGTTTCCTTACCCTCACACCGGAGTTCTCACTAAAACCCCTCAGCAGCAGCTGTGCCATGTGGGAAGGTTGTGCTGGATCCTCTCCCATGCGGATTTTCCAGTGCTTCTGCTTGATTCAGGAATATCCCCTGCACATGGGCTCTGGTACTCCCAAATCCACCACTCCTGCACCTCCAGCACCCAGCCTGATGGAAAAGGCCACCAATGAAGCACAGTCTTAGAGAGTCTGGTTTAGACTCTGCCATTAGACTCCTTTGCCCTTCATATTCCGAATTTTTAACCACTTTTCTAAACACTCCTTGGGTGTGGCTTGAACCCTCTTTGTGAGGACATCGATCATCACAGGCTGTCAGTATTCACACTCCCAGAGGAGAAATTTATACCCCCATGGATGTAAAACCTTCCATCTTTGGTGTTCTAGGTCTGGAATCCAGCTCCAGTTACTTCTTTTCTTCATGGATTCCAGGAGTGGAAAGCAGGATTTACTTGCCTGTGGTACTTTTTGTGAGACCTCACAGAACCCAAATATAATTCTTATTACTGTGACTGAGCTACCTAAAGAGTTGGCCAGGTGAAAGAGCAAAAAGCATCCTTCCCTGGACAAAGCAGCACAGGCTGCCAGGGTGGTCAAGACCAGCAAATAAAATAGATTTCAGCGCTACCTCGGTCTCCTGCAAGATCCCTTTTTCCTCTTCTCTTCCTGCCCCCCAGAGATGAGCTGCAGTGCACAGAAAATACAGCAGTGCAGCTGCTTCTAAGTCATCCTCAGCTTCTAAGAACCAGCTAAATAATCACTGCCAAGACTTTTGGATCTTTCATCTTGTGTGGTTTGCTTAAGGGGAGTGAAAACACCCTGAAAGCTGCTCTAAAGCAAAGCTGAGGAACCTCTGAAACACCTGAAACGAGCAGACCACAAATAAGTAACACAGAAAACAAATGCAAGAGAAACTCCTGGGTCACTAGTGAGTACTAACCAACACTTCATTCCCAGAAGTTGTTCCCAAACATCCTCGTTGAAAGCTCTTTGCCAGTCTCCCCATGTAAAAATGTGCCAGATCCGTGTGAGCCTGTAGTTCCTTGCCAGGCTGCAGAAAGGAAGCTGAACAGAAGCAATGGATTTTGGACACTGGGACAGCACCAACGATGTTTTGAGTGCTCCCAGGTGAGTTTTACTCAGTGCTCTCACCAGCAGCGCTGCTCCGGCCTTCTGCAACATTCCAACCCAGCCGTGGATCCAGCTGCTCTTCATGCATGGGTAATTCTGACATAAACCCCTGCATCTCCAAAAGCAATTCTGGAGGAGGCAACAGCAGATTTCAAAGAACCTTTCCAAAGTTCATTTGAATCCAGCTGGGAGGGAGAACTGTAATTTGCTTTCCTCCTGCCTTACAAGTGAGCGGAGCAGGCTCTGTGCTTTGGCAGGTGAGCCGAGCTGAGCTGCAGCTGGGCTCCATCTCACATTCCTGGGTTTGGCAGAACCAAGTAGGAATCAGCACTGAATATTTTTCAGTGGCATTTCGATCTAAACGAGCCCATAAGGCCTGAAGAAGCTCATCATGTGCTGTCACTGCTCGAAGAGTGCAGAAAAAAGCAAACAGCAATGTGTTTGGACCAGCACCAATCCAAGGTCTGATTTAAATCCGTATAAAACCTCTTTTTCGAACAAATAATGACCAGAGTGGGAGCTCAGGTTTTATGCAGCCTCTCTGAAATGCACTGTTTTGCTGCCCAACAAAATTGAAGCCTGTCCCAAGCTCCCCCAGAGCTGTGAGGCAGAGGGATGAGCTCTCCAGGCTCTGCTTGCATTGAGTCCATCTGTCACAACTCCTGGATCTGGGAACTGCTGGAGCAGCCAACTTGTACAGCACCACCAGCAGCAACTTTTGCAACGAAAAACATAAGGCTGCTTTACTATTACATGGACCCCGCAGGGACACAGAATGCATGCTCACGTTTAACGGAGTAGAAGCATCATTCCCATTTACCATGGAGCAGTTGCAGAATGTTAGTTGTAAAACTCCCATTTCCACTTTATTCCCAAAGGGTTTTTTTGGGTTTAGGAAACTAAAAGCTGAAGGAGACAGAACTGTTGCCTCACCCCCAACCACCAAAGCACAGCCCTGCTCGCAGCTGGGAGTACAGCAGAGCCAGGGCAGTGCCTCTGTACCAGCCCTGGGGGTGCCAAAGGGGACAAACAGTTCTACCTGACATGGAAATAATCAATGGAAGGTGATTTTGTTTTCAAATCCTCTGACAGCAAGATAAAAACCATATCTAACAAGGTTCTGTCATGGAATCATCCAGGTTGGAAAAGACCTCCAAGATCAGGGAGTACAACCTGTGACCAATTACCACCTTGTCACCCAGGCAATTAATTCCTCTTAAATGCAGGAAAAGCTCTGTTATTATCTTTACATCTCTAGGAATGTAAAATCATGGAGCCATGGAATGGTTTGGGTTGGAAGGACCTTAAAGCTTATCCCATCCCCTGCCATAGGCTTGGACACCTCCCACTGTCCCAGGCTGCTCCAAGCCCCAATGTCCAGCCTGGCCTTGGACACCTCCAGCGATCCAGGGGCAGCCACAGCTGCTCTGGGAATGCCCCCCAGGGCTTTGGTTCTACACCTGGGACTGGGTTAAATTTGGTGGTAAAAGCCTCTCTTTGTCCCTCCTTGTCCATCCTGCTCCACTGCTCTGTCCCTGTGCTAAGGCAGCACTTTCTCTTTGTTGCTCCCTCTGCTTCCACAGAAATCCTTCTGCTTCCTCCTACCCTTTCCTTTCTGCCTCAAGGAGCATCAAGTCCAAGTCCTGGCCCTGCACAAGACAGCCTCAAGAATCCCACCCTGTGCCTGAGAGCGTTGTCCAAACTCTGCTAATATGGAAGGTCCTTCAGGGCTCAGCATCCCCAGAATCCTCAAGGAGAACTCCAAGCTTTTTAACTCATCCTCATCACCAAACCCAACTCTCCTTCCATTCAGATGAAGTAAAACCACACAGCAATTTCATAGCATAAAGTTTCAGTTAAAGTAACTCCTTTAATGAGTTTGACTCTGCTGAAAGCAAGAATGTGACTTGGCATGATTTAGCATCATCTATTAAACCCCCAGTTTAAGTCACCAGTTGGATGCTCTCATACTCCAAAGGACATCTCAATTTACTTTCTCTCCTCACACAGTTTTGCAGTTATTGCCATGCTATCAGCTGGCACCATCACTGAAGACAAGCTCAGTTACACTCAATGCACTTTCACTTTTCCCCAGCACAGATGCAAACTCCAGCTCCTACTTCTCTATAACTATTTCCTGTAATACCATCACTGCAAACAATTTGGTACCAAGCTTCTGAGCTTTGTGAAATTCAGCCCTGTGTGGTGGCTGAGCAGTTTGTCAGTGCTCTGTAATTTACAGAATCCCAGGATCCCTGAGGCTGGAAAAGCCCTCCCAGCCCATCGAGTCCAAGCTGTGCCCGGTGCCCACCTTGCCCCCAGCCCAGAGCACTGAGTGCCACCTCCAGCCCTTCCTTGGACACCTCCAAGCATGGGCACTCCAAAGCTCCCTGGGCAGCCCCTGCCAAGGCCTGAGCACCCTTTCCATGCAGAAATTCCTGCTGCTGTCCAAGCTGAGCCTCCCCTGGCCCAGCCTGAGGCCCTTTCCCCTTGTCCTGTCCCTGTTCCCTGGCAGCAGAGCCCGACCCCCCCGGCTGCCCCCTCCTGTCAGGGACTTGTGCAGAGCCACAAGGTCCCCCCTGAGCCTCCTTTGCTCCAGGCACAGCCCCTTTCCCAGCTCCCTCAGCCACTCCTGGGGCTCCAGCCCCTTCCCAGCTCCGTTCCCTGCCCTGGACACACTCAATGTGTATCTCAAAGTGAGGGGCCCAGAAATCCCTGTAGGTCCAGAGTAGGTCACCGACAAATTGCAGAACAAATTCCACCAATTCAGGAGTATCCAAGACCAGAACTGGCAGCAGGTCATTGCCACCAGGTGTCCCAGCTCCATATTAATTCAGTGTCACACCATCCTGGGGCTTTGCATTCCGAGTCACCCAGCTCCAAAATGGTTCATCAGCTCAACCTCAGCAAAGCCCACAGTGATGTGTTCATTGTGCCCCATCTCCTCCCACTGCAGCTCATCAATTCAGTGCCCTGAAACTCAGAAGTAGTGTTTAACCTGATTAAAACTCCTCAAAAATGAACAAAGTGCTGAGAAAATGGAAAGGAATTAATTGTATAAATGCAGGAATCAAACCCAAAGGTCAAGGGATCTCCATTACAAAATCATAAGTGATTCAGCTGGCCAGATACTTCTAAAGCATTTTAAATATATACATTTATCAAATTCTTTAGCCATCCGTGCAGCACAGTGCACATTCCAAGGAATATATATGTTGTGTACTCCCAGAGAGCCAAACACACCCAGCTTGTCTTCCTGTAAGCTGGCCTGAAGTCAAACTCCAGTCATTATCCAGCATTCTGGAATAAAATAACTCAGCCATCACTTTTTTGGAACTGCTGTTCAGCTGGGAGAGCTGCTCCAGTGCAGAGTGTGAGTCAGAAGAGGGAATGAAGGGCAGGACCTGCTGATTCCCTCATGTCTTCAGCGATCTCAGAGAAAGGTTTGGAGAAGGCTTTGTGCTGCATGGAAACCTAATCTGCTCCCTGGGCATTCCTTGGCTGGATTTTTATGGATATAACCTGACCTGGATTTCTCCCAGGCACAGGGAAAAGCAGGCAGCTCTGTCTTTCTGTCCCCTGCCAGGTACATCCTTGATGGTGGCTAAACCAGCACAGGATCTCACCCTGCTCCTAACAAAGCCAAGCTCCTGACCACTGCTTAACCCCGATGTGTCACACCCCACACACTCCATTCTTACTCAAGGAAAAAGAAATAGCCATGATAATCCAGGCTCAAAATCCCAAAACCTTCTGCTGGTTCTGTGGGTAGCATTGGAAAGAAACCCTGGTGAAGGTATTGGAATTGCCACCCCTGTACAGTGCCTCAGGCCATTCCTAAGTTTTATGGAGTGTTCCCAAATACTTCAGCCCCTTCAACTAACATGGAATCACAGAATCCCAGGATGGTTTGGGTTGGAAGGGATCCCTAAATCCCATCCAGTGCCACCCCTGCCATGGGCAGGGACACCTCTCACTGTCCCAGGCTGCTCCAAGCCTCAATGTCCAACCTGGCCTTGGACACTGCCAGGGATCCAGGGGCAGCCCCAGCTGCTCTGGGCAAGTCAGGCAGAGAGACCCAAAAATGCACCATGGGCTGTGATCCCATCACCACCATCACAGCCCTAAAATCCAGAAAGGTCACTGGAGTGCAGTTTCAACATTCTCAGCAGATCCCAGCAATATCTGTGTAAAAAGGGTGGAAAAGGAAGGATTTTTGACACTTACTTTTGGAGGGGACCCGCAGGTTGGATCTCACCACCTGCAGGGAGTCTGCCTGCACTCGCAGCTCATAACTTTGGACACGTTCATAATCCAGAGGCTTCTTCACGGAGATCACTCCCGTTCTGTTGTTAATGGCAAACACATCTGGAAGCCAGAAAAAACACAGGAATTTTCTGGGATGCAGAAACGGGGATTTTCAATACCCAAGGCTTTTATTTTGGGGATGACACAATCCAAGCAAGTCATTTCCTCCCTGCCTCCCCTCCTCCTTCGGGCCTGGAAAAGCCCACATAGCTCCTCTTTGAAGATATTTTAAGGAGCAAATCAGCTGGATCCAACCTGCTGCTGGGATAACCAACCCAGAGTCACAGAATCATGGAATATCCTGAGCTGGAAGGGACCCGCAAGGATCACGGAGTGCAACTCCCTGCACAGGACTTGAGGACAAGTAGGAAGACGGGACAAGACAAAGAGCCCACACTCACGAAAAGGAGGATGGGATGGGGAATTCTTTACATCCTTCCCAAGAATTCTGTATTATTTTGTCAGGATATCCAGGTGGATCACAGAGAGTATCCCAGCAGGATGTTTTGCTTGGATATCAGGCTCTAATCCAGTATTTGTTACAGCATGGCCAAGCCTGCAATCCCTTAAACCAGATTTTTAAGCAAGTATAACTCCATCAGAGCTATTCCTATTTTTATTTTGCTGTGCCATGGGCTTACACCACGTGGCACCCACGGGAATGTTCACATCAGTGAGTATTTTTTTCTTGTAATCCTGCTAATTAATCTGAGCTTTAGCTGATCTCCAAAGGTTTGATAACGGCAGTTGTAGAATGGTAGAATGGTTTGGGTTGGAAAGGACCTTAAAGCCCATCCAGTGCCACCCCTGCCATGGGCAGGGACACCTCCCACTGTCCCAGGCTGCTCCAAGCCCCAATGTCCAGCCTGGCCTTGGGCACTGCCAGGGATCCAGGGGCAGCCCCAGCTGCTCTGGGCACCCTGTGCCAGGGCCTGCCCACCCTTCTAGGGAACAATTCCTTCCCAATATCCCATCTAAACTTCTCTGTTCCAGCTTGAAGCCATTCCCCCTAGCCCTGTCACTACATGCTCTTATAAGAAGTCCCTCTCCAGGTTTCTTGTAGGCTCCAGCACTGAAATTCCCTCCTGCTTGTGCAGTTGAGGTGGGATTTCACCTCGATGATCTTAGAGGTCTTTTCCAGCCTTAACGATTCTGTGATTCACCTCAGCAGCTTCACTTCTCCACACTTTCTTGCAGGCCTCTGGTGCACCCACCAGGCCTGGCATAACCACAAGGCTGAAATATTATTATTATTATTATTATTATTATTATTATTTATATTATTATTACACTTACCCTCTTCATTCCCTGACACAATGGAGTACACGACTGTCTGGTTCAAGGCGGCCGCGGTGACAACGGTGACCACGGTTCCCTTCGGGGCACTTTCACTCACTGGGGGGGGTCTGCAGAGGGGAACAGAAGGATTTGTGTGACATTCCTGAACAGCAGATTATTGACAATTATTCCTCGCCTTAGTATTTCCACCATCTATTAGGCTGCCAAAGGATCTGTTATTAGGGAAAATCATATTCAAAAGGAAAATGTTCAACCTTTGAAAATGCAAAACCCACTGAGAAGTTCAATAGACAAGAGGTGGCAACGTAAAGATCTAATGCTTCTTGGATGTGAGAAATGGGAAAGCAGGGAATAATGAGGAGAAACAAGAACCACCCCAGCCTGAAAAATTGGAAGTAAAAGACAAAATAGATCTTTTATATATATTTTATACAGATCTATAAATCTCTTTTATAACATATCTTGAATATATTCAGGTCTACTAAGAAAACTCAGTAATCTGTCAGAAAACCACAGGAAAATTCATTCATGGGTAAAATTCCATGCTTTAAGCAGGAATCACTTTGGGGCTACCTCCATGGGAATTTCCACTCTTCACAAAGATCCAAAAATTTTCCTGGGAACACATTTTGGTACTAAAACCCGAGATGCTTTTCAGGAAATGAACTGCAACCCAAGGCTACCCAAACACTGTGAGGGTGGGCAGGCCCTGGCACAGGGTGCCCAGAGCAGCTGGGGCTGCCCCTGGATCCCTGGCAGTGTCCAAGGCCAGGTTGGACATTGGGGCTTGGAGCAGCCTGGGACAGTGGGAGGTGTCCCTGCCCATGGCAGGGGTGGCACTGGATGGGCTTTGAGGCCCTTTGAACCCAAACCATTCCATGACTCTGTGCTGATGTCTTTAAACCAGCAATCCAAACAATTTCAACAAGGAGAGGTGAGAGGTTTGAGCTCATCTCCAATCCTCCTCAGATTTTCCTCATGGCAAACAAAGATTTAATTCATGCTTCAAACTCTTCAAAATAAATTCAAAAGGAATTTTTGGCACTCATCCATGAACGCAGATGGGGTTTTATTAATGCATTACGCAGATATTTTCAATTTTAAAAAACTACACTCATTGATAGATAACAAGATAAACACCAGATGAGGATCTGCTCCGAGAAGCTCCTGATTTTGAAGATCAGTTGTGCACTGATCTTCAAAATTCCAGACAATATCTATGCTTAATTCCAGGGAATATCATGGATGTACTGGAGGACCAAATGGCACCTGGGGACATGGTCTAGTGGTGGCCCTGCCAGTGTTGGGGGAACAGCTGCATTTGATGATCTCAGGGATCTTTTCAGGCTTAAATAATTCTAGGATTCCATGAATATTTGATCACTTTCCCCTTTCATGTTCCAGGTGGTTTTCAAATCCTCCATCCCACACCACATTTTCCCATTCTAAGGGCAGGGAATGGGCATGGCCCCAAGGCTGCCCGAGCTCCAGGAGCATTGGGACAATGCTCTCAGGGACAAGGTGGGATTGCTGGGGTGTCTGTGCGGGGCCAAGTGTTGGACTGGATGATCCTAGCGTGTCCCTTCCAACTCAGGATATTCCATGATTATATGAAAGTTGGAACCCCAGGATACAATCCCAACTATTGAACCCAAACTTTTCCCATCAACAAGTGGCCAATCTTCCCTTGAACTCTGCCTCACAAACAATGAATATTGCTTTGAACATCCTAGAGCAATTTCGAGATACTGAATACGTGGAATGAAGTTTTGGATCATGCAATATAACAGTGAGCTCCTCTTTTTCTCACAGATGGAAAAATCCCATTTTACTCAAACGCACGTACACGGAGCAGATCCCTCTGCTCCCACCATCCCGCGTCAGCAGTTGGAATAAAATTCCTTGTTGCTCCTTGAGCTCTAAAACCATTGCTATGAAAAGCTTTTTAATGCACATTTTACCAATGCAAATGTTAATCTTAGGGATTAAAAAGCTGCCAAAAGGCAGAGAAAGACAGGGGAAAAAAAGCTGCCAAGGCTGGAGGCATTTAAAGCTGGAGTTCTTTTGATGAGGTCAGAGAGGAAAATACCCTTTTCATGCTGCTTTACAGATGATGTTGTTTTCTTAATCTTCTGAAGGGGTGGGAGTGGAACAAAAACCCCACACTTAATTCCCAGCGCAATTCCAGGATATTCCTGCAGTGGGAATGGCCTTGTAGCTCCCTCTGCCAGTGCTGAATCCAATGGACTGACAAATCAGTAACAATTAGCAAGAGGTTTTGTGTTTGCCCTGGAGGAAGGGGGCAGACCCCTTTCTCAGGGAATAAATTCCTTATTTTCCAATGTTTGAATCACTAAGATGGAAAATGGCGCTTTTTTCCTGACATATTATTTGGAAGTGTTTTAGGGCACAGACAAAGGTGGTTTTATGCCATAATTCTGCATTACTGCATGATAAAAGCTGGAATTTCTGTGGGAAGAGGAGAGCATGAGAATCCAGCCCAAAGCACCCAGAAAAGGATTGAAAAACCCCCATGGGAGGGGAGGGGAGGGGAGGGGAGGGGAAGGGAAGGG
>NW_024581839.1:0-30323 GCF_017639235.1 Corvus kubaryi | reverse complement strand
GGGAGGTGCCACCAGGTGCCCTCTGTGCTCCCTGCAGCCTGAGCCATCCTGTGACTCTCTGTATTTGATCCAAACACTCATTTTAAGCCACTCCACTGTTCCAGCTCAGAGGAACTGATGTGACATCTCATCTATACAGGAGTGTACAGAGGAATTCACTTCCCAAGACACTTCTCTTCCCTGCAGGATGGGATAAGCTCAGGTCTCTCTTCGCAGTGAGGCTTATCTGACTTTAGGCAGAGCTTTAAGCTGCCATCACGTGAAAACCAAATAATTAAATGCTCTGAGAACCACACTGGGTGTTTTATTCCAGTTGAATTTCAGGAGTGGTACTCGATGATGCCTCTGGGTCACTTCCAACTGAGGATATGCTATGATTCCATGAAATGCTGTTCCTTGCCCAACAAACAAGCACTCCCCAAAACTTCCTTATTTCAAGAACCCTCTGGTGTCTGTCTCCACCAAGTCTTCTGAAGGTGAGGAGCACACTCTGAATTTTCCACCAAGCCTCAGCCTATTTTGTCTGCCCCCTCTGCAGCAGACAGAAATGGGTCTCTCTGCACATCCATGATTCAAATGGGCAGGAGAAATGGCAAATGTGACATTGATGTGCAGCCCAGAGAATACGAGAAGCTCAATGAAATTAAAGCAGCTGGAGGAAAACATTGAATGGCTGCAAAAGATCCTACTGGAAGTGTCAGGGAAGACAAGTCCATCGTATCCCTCCAAAAACTCCCAAGCCAAATAGTGATGCTTTAAATCTTCTCTTCCCTGCTTTGCTTCCTCTGTGTGGACCATTAACTCCCACCCATCTCTGGCTGTGCTGAGTGTGGAAAAACTGAATTATAGAATTCTTAATACCTCATAACTCCTCGTGAAAATTACAGAACCTGGTATAACTTCTCCTCCAGAGTTGTTTCAACCACTCTTTATTTTATTGTGAAAAACCACTGTAATTCCACAAATGACCCATCTGCCCCCTTCCCTAACATTCCCCATCGCCAACTGTTGGCTAAATGTTCTATTTTCAGGGATTAATACTTGCCAAAATGAGAGGAGAAAGAGTTGAGTAACCTGCGTATTGACTAATTTAGTTCACAGCTCACAGAATGATTTGGAACAGATCTTAAAGATCATCTTGTTCCAACTTCCCTGCCACGGGTAGGGACATCTCTCAGTAGACAGTGTTGATGATACAGCTGTTTTATCTGTTAATTAATTACACACTCAATTTTTATAAATTAGTGCATTATTTGAAGTCACAAAACTGCTTCGGCCTGAGACTCCAAATAATTTGGTTTCCCTTTGCCCGTGGTTGCACACAAAAAAATCACAAATCCTTATTTTATTTTTATGGGCTGCACAAATTACTAAACCTGCATAAAAACAGGGAGAGGGTGATCTTTTAAATTTAGGAAGAAAACATGAGAAATTTGAAGAGAGCAGTGTAATAAATAGATTTCTCTGTGAAACAGACCTTTGTACACATATGCAAAATTATTTCTGAGATATTTGTTCTCTGCAAATATTTTCAGGAATGAATGGGCCAATTTCAAAATAAGTTCTTGTAATTCTTCTGGCAAAGGTTGTCCTTAAAAACTTATTCTTAGAAGAGAAATTCCCCAGCTGCACTGATCTGTCTGTGAAGGTAAAGACTTCCCAAGCTGATCTGGAGAACTCAAAACCTGCTAATATTGTGGGGTTTTTTAACTTTCTAAAACTCATTCCAAAGCTTTGTTCACTGAAATACAGAATCACAGCATGGTTTGGGTTGGAAGTGACCTCCAAGGTCACCGAGTCCAACCATCAACCACTACCACCCTGTTCACCACTAACTCATGTCCTCATGTGCCACTTCCACATGGGTTTGAACACTTCCAGGGATGGGGACTCAACGCTTGCTTGGACAGCCCCCTCCAGTGCTGAAACCACCCTTTCCATGAAGAAATTCTCCCTGAAATCCAATCTAAACCTCCCCTGGTGCAGCCTGAGGCTGTTTCCTCTCCTCTGGGCACTTGTTACCTGAGAAAAGAGCTCGACCCCACCTCAGCAGAACCTCCTGTTAGGAAGTTATTCCTGGTTCTACACAATTCCTCCTTTCATGAAGTTATTCCTGGTTCCAGGCAATTCCTGCTTTCAGGAAGTTATTCCTGGTTCCAGGAAGTGCAGTCCCTGTGAGTTCAGCCCGTTGCCTGAACAACTTCCTTGGTGGTTCTGACATTCGAATCTCTCGGAGCCAACTCCCACCTGGCCCAAAACAGACGGAGAAAAGGGGAACATGCCCCAAATCTCCAGGAGCAAATCCATCAGGAATTTTTCCTAGCCCAGTGAAGACGTGAGGCACTCAGAGACTTTTCCAACAAGTGGTTGCACCATCAACCCCAAAGGTATTTCCAGTTCCATGGAGAACAACAGGCAGGATGGACCAGACCTGTGGGAATCTCAGAGGTGCCACTCATCACTGATTGAAGTGACCAAAAAAGGGACAAAGATTGGTTATAAACTATTTCCTACAGCATTTCCTATCCTGCATTGTCTAATTCCATGACACCAAGTAGAGAAAACTGTCTCTGTGTAACGAAAAGAAGCCAGAAGTGCAAACCTGACCCCTGGGAGCTGCTGCTGCTGTGGTGTCTGGGGGCTCTTATTGACCAGATAAAAGATCTCCCTCACTCCCCAATCCATCTAATCCCAAAGCCAGGGAATTGGCTGATATTTGTAGAGGAAATAAATTGATTACCCAATGAGTTGGTCCTTGTTTTGCTCCACAAGGGTGGGAGGAACGTTGGAGACGATCACTTGCATGTCCAACTGATTGACCACAGAGACCTGAAAAGAAAAGAGGGAAATTCAATCGGCACAGCCAGGCACAGCCCCCTCGCTATCCAACAGCAATGGAAAAATTCCTTTCCTGCCTCCACACCATGCCCTGACATCCGGATTTCTCCTTTTAATTCCAAATGGGAGAGCTGGGAAATCTTGCAGCCAAAGCACATTAACATCAGGCAAAGATTTAACTGGAATTGTAATTCCAGGTCTGCATTGGAATTATGGATTTTTAAGGTGGGGACAGCAAAAGCTGTTCTTAGTTCAGACTTGACTTAGAGAATCCCAGATCTCCCACGGGCTGTATTCAAAATTACTTCTGAACACTTGGGTGGTTTGGATGCCAGGAAAATCCTCCCTTGGAGCCATGCAGTGTGCACCAAGGGAAGTGGAATTACAGGATTAATTCCATGAAATCAATGCTACTTTGTTAGAAAATCAGGACGGAAATTGTTCATTTACATTGAAGCGATCAGTGAGAGGTTCTATTTTAATCTCCAATTGTTTTAGCTTCTCCCTCTATCATAAAACTGCACATTTTACCATTGAGCTTTTTCCTTAAAAAACACCCAACCAAACAGGAAAAAATGCTTCTAATCCACTCCATGCTTGTGTGCTTTGTTGGAATAAAATTAAATTCCAGTTTTCCACTGAGGTGTGGAGTGACCTCAGACCAAATCTCTGGCAACTGGTATTTTTTACTACAAAGCCGATGTCACTCCAATCCTGTAGAGGATTCCGGAGGAAAATTTGGAAAACTAGGCAGTGTTAAAGCTGATAAATTTAAAAATCAAGGGTTAGTTGATTGTAAAAGAAATAAACAAGCCCTGATTTTCCAAAGAGGAGCCCTGGAAGCACAGCAGCAGAAAAGCCTGGATGTGCTTCCACATCAAACACCGATTCACCAGCTTTGAAGCTTAATTCAACTTTTAAATATTTAAATGTTCTTGAAATGTCATCAGATGCCCTGATCAGCACGTACAGGCTCCAGTGTAAGAAACACGGAATTATAATGAGCTCCAAATAAATTGTAGACTAAAATCATGCAGCGGAACTGGAAAGCAATGATTAATTTAATAGAATTAATTACATTAGCCAATTCAAGCAACCACTGTGCACCCAGGAACTGAGAACAGCATAAAGGCAACACCAAAACCAAAGGCAGTAATTCTTTTAATATTGAAGAAATGACAATTATCATCACTTGTTCTTGTACAAAACCAGGGATAAACACACATTCACGACAAGCTGTAGGAAACCAAGGGTGTTGGACAAAAATCAAGCGACATTTGAGGTTTCCATGGTAACATTAACTTGCTTGTTATCCCCATTTGTAAAGGCAGGCAAAGCAGAAAATTGTTGGTAACCTCTAGCCCACGATCCTGATCCCTTTGATCCCAAGCTTTGCTCATTAGGCACTTCCCAAGTTTTAAATCCATCAAGGCAGAGCCTACAGAGCCTTGATCATGATATGGTACCAATGGATTCCTGGGAGTAGCCGGGACCTGAATGAGGGGGGGCTTTGAAAGCCCCTCAAACCCAATAAACATTTGATTAAAGATGATATCCATGACATCATAAAGGTGATACCCATGATCTCAAATAAGGATAGTGAATATCCACTATCGACACTTCCTCGGCACCTTTAGATGCTTCCTTGCAGCAAACTCATTTTAAAATGTAATTTTTAAATCTCTTTCCTCTCACAGATGCTGTGAAGGAAAATTCCATCACAAGGAAGCAAACTGTCAGCCCACAGGTGTCTGCCTCGAGCCATCCTGGTGTCCTTCCCATGGATTGTCCCCACCAGCATGAAGACCTTTGACCAGGGGATTTGGCAGGTCCTGCTGCTCCCAGAGCTGTGCAAGGCTCTGAGGAAGCATCCTGGTCCCAGTTCTGGAGGATACCTTGCTCTGCTCAGCTTCTTCCCAGTCTTGTCCCTCTGGTGGTGTCCTGCCTCTTCTCCCAAGACCTCCCCAGGGCAGTCCTATCCTGTTCCCCCACATCTTACTCTTTTGCATGGGAGTAATTAAATAATTTCCCTGTTCTCTGTGCACTTTTGGAGCTGGTTTTGAAAGAAAAAACACCCGAGAGCCTGAGCTCCTGACCCCACAGCAGGAAAATCCTGTTAACATCATGGGAAAGGATCTTGGTGTATGAAACACGCTTGGTGCATAAAATCAGAGCGGGTTGGGTTGGAAAGGACCTTAAAGCCCATCCCGCTCCAACCTCCTGCAGGGACACGTTCCAGTGTCCCAGGCTGCTCCAAGCCCCATCCAACCTGGATTTGGACACTGCCGGGGATCCAGCCACAGCTTCTCTGGGCACCCTGTGCCAGGGCCTGCCCACCCTTACAGCCAGGAATTCCTTCCCAATATCCATCACATCTAGCCCTGCCCTCTGGCACTGGGAAGCCATTCCCCCTTGTCCTGGCACTCCATCCCTTGGAAATGGTCTCTCCATGTTTCCTGTAGCTCCTTCAGGTCCTGGAAGGTCACAGGGAGGTCACCCCAGAGCTTCTCCTCTCCAGGCTGAACAATCCCAGCTCTCCCAGCCTTTCCTCCCAGCAGAGCTGCTCCATCCCTCTGCTCATCCTGGAGCCTCCTCTGGACTCATTCCAGCAGGTCCATGTGCCAGTGTTCTAAGCAGGATGGGGGTGTTCTGGAATTGTATCTCCAGCTCCTCCAAGCTTCCTGAGAATGCCCCATCATTTTGGGAGGTCAAGCATGAGGGCCTCATCCTTTATGTTTATTTGGTGAACTGCTGCAGCACTCCCACACCAAGGATTCTGGCTCTCATCCGTACCCTTTGACAGCGTTCCCATGAAGTGGATAATGCACTCCATCCCTTCCACATTATGCTAATATTGAGCCAATCCATCAAGTTTAGAGGCTTTAAGGAAATTTAGCTTGGATGCTTCCTGCAGCTGGACTAAGTCAGTGTCCTCTGTACAGCACAGAACCACGAGCCTGAGGCCTAAAGATGGTGCCAGTTCTGAAATGTTGCTTTCCCAGGGACTGAAAAGTTCATTCTCAGCCCAAAATTGTTCCTTGACATAAGCAACTAAGACAACAAGGACACGACCAGCAGGGACACAGAATCCCAGAATCATTGAATGCTTTGGGTTGGAAGGACCTCAAAACTCATCCAGTGCCACCCCTGCCATGGGTGGTGGACACCTCCCACTGTCCCAGGCTGCTCCAAGCCCCAATGTCCAGCCTGGCCTTGGGCACTGCCAGGGATCCAGGGGCAGCCCCAGCTGCTCTGGGCACCCTGTGCCAGGGCCTGCCCACCCTGCCAGGGAACAATTCCTTCCCAATATCCCATCTCTCCCTGCCCTCTAGCACTGGGAAGTCATTCCCTGTGTCCTGGCACTCCAGACCTTTGTCTGGAGTCCCAAAGTCTCTCTTCCATGTTTCCTGTAGCACCTTCAGTGCTGGAAGGCCACGATGAGGTCACCCCAGAGCTTCTCCTCTCCAGGCTGAACAATCCCAGCTCTCCCAGCCATTCCTCCCAGCAGAGCTGCTCCATCCCTCTGCTCATCCTGGAGCCTCCTCTGGACTCGCTCCAACACGTCACAAAATCTTTTAGTTTAGGAAACCAAAAGATTTATTCCACTGCCTTCAAAAAATTAAGCACAAGTTCTTTATGTCTTTTCTCTAGGCCTGCCTGGAATTCAACTTTCTGCAGTGTTTGAATTTCCTCAGGAATTATTCCATAGTGATAATCCCTGGCTGATACTTACGAGCACTTCTGCTTTGCTGCTCAGCCCTTTGCCGTAATCGTCAGTGGCAATGACCTGGAACTTGAAATAGGATCTCCTCATGTTTTTGAAGAGCATGGCAGTTTTGATCAGCCCCGTGTAAGCCTCGATCACAAAGCCTTCCTTGCCATCCTTGATGGGGGGAATGATGAGCCTGTATTGCATGGCACTGTAATTCCCAGTGTCCTTATCATTGGCCTAATGGGGAAAACAAAACAAGCAAGGTAAATATGCTTGGAAGGAGTCATTAACCTTGTCCTTTAAATAAAGGTACATCTTGGCCCAGCAAATTTCTGCCACTCTGACATTTAAAACATGAGACTCCAGAGCACAGATATGGCTGCTACTGTAAATGCTTCATTTAACTTTGCTGCACTCAGTTTTGCTTTTCCAGCAATTTCTTCCTCCTCTGTTGGCACTAAACTGCTACAAAAGAAAGAAAGAAAGAAATTTAGAAAGTACAAAAATACAGGTTGACTTTCAAGTCTGCAACAATACCTGAGAACTGCTTAATTCTGAGAAACCTCCACTGCCAAATTCTCGTTGAAAAAGAAATATCAAAGATAAAACCATCTCAGCAACTCGTGCACAGACTTACACAAGAATATCCTTCATCTTAGAGATATTCTGATGGAGAACAGATATTTTTGGTGCAAACAAATAATTTTTTATTAAAATAAGGAAGGATTGAGTGGCATTCCTGCAGTGGTGCACAAGGACCTGCTGGGCACCCCAGTTCAGGACACAGAGCATATTCTGCAGCAGCACTGATGGAGGAGAGGTATTTTTAGAGCAATTTAACAATGTTTTATTAAATAAGGAAGGATTGAGTGGCATTCCTGCAGTGGTGCACAGGGACCTGATGTGCAGGACACAGAGCTGCCCTGGCACTGTCCTGTTGCTGAACTGGGTCAGGATGCAGAGCTGGCATCAACCAGGCTGCCACAGGAATTGTTATTCCACCTTCCTTGCTCCTGACAACCCCAGGTACTCCCATCCTGGCCTCTCCAACGCCATTCCTTATGCTCCTGTTCAACAGCAGCACAGGGAAGTGTATCCACAGGGAAGTGTTTCCAAGGACCCCCTACAGAGCTTTCCCGTGCTCCTTCCAGGGATCAGCGAGGTGGAAGCTAATTAATACTGAGCACTCATTAGTCTTGGGCATGGCCTCAGCATCTGGGACACTTCAGGATCTATCAGCAGGTTTGTATAGAAATATTGGCAAGGCTCCTGAGGCTGTGGTTTAAGCTAATGCTGGAATAAAAACCAGCCTTTACTTTGAAAAGGTGCACGTAAAATCCAGGGAAAAATCCATACTGTGCCACAACTTAAGCATGAAAAGCAATAAGGGTTTTGTGTCAGCATGAAGAGTTCACAGAATCATGGAATATCCTGAGCTGGAAGGGTCCCACAGGGATCACCCAGCCCAGCCCAGCCCCTGGCGCTGCCCAGACACCCCAACAACCCCAGCCTGGGCATCCCTGGCAGCGCTGTCCAAACGCTCCTGGAGCTCTGGCAGCCTCGGGGCTGTGCCCATTCCCTGGGGAGCCTGGGCAGTGCCCAGCACCCTCTGGGGGAAGCACCTTTCCCTAATTCCCAACCTGACCCAGCTCCAGTCATTCCCTGGGTCCTGTCCCTGGTCACAGTGAGCAGAGAGCAGAGCTGTTTATGAGCCACCACAGCTGCTAGAAAAGAATTATCTGTGCAAGGTCATTAAGCCTTCAATAGGGGGCCATTAATCATCATTAATTGTTTCCTCAACAGCACTGGAAAAGTTCTATATGGTGGAAATTGTCCCTTCTGTTTGTTTTTCATTTTCAGACAATTTTTCAGGGAATACCAGCACCAGATGAGCGATCCAGGTACTCAAAGCTGTGTGTGCTCCATGCTACTCCAACTCCTATCAGCCCAGATTCCCAGACGGAACCATCCAGCACTTAAAGGATAATATCCAGGCTGGTTGAGCTGGAAAGAGCAAACAGGTTTCATTCAGAGATGCCCAAAAGATGGAATGGTGTCCTGGAATGACACCGGCTGTCACTTGTCACCGATACACAACTGGTTCGATTCCCACCCTCTCTCGATATTTTGCTTTCTTCTAAATTCACAAACCTTCATCTGGTTTGGCTACCAAAAGCATAAATATAAAATGTGTTGCTTTTGTTCTCCAGCTCCGTAGTTTTTTTTCAGGCTTTTAAAATCGAGATTGCTGCCTCCTGGGTGAGCTCAAACTCCTTTATCAGCGATTTTAGGAAAGACGGGACGGTTAAAAAGCTTTCTGAAATTTACTCTGTTCTGTCAGTCAAAAAAAGAAAGATATCAGTGGGCTTTTCCAGAGCATTCCAGCTTTCCAACTGGCACGGGGAAATACAGCCCCACAACATCCCAGAGCCAGCAGATGGGAGCTTGACAGGTGGAGAGTCAGGAGAATTGTTGGCTTTCCACGTAAATATATTGCTGAAGGAAGAAATGAATGTGAAAACATGCTATGTCATAGAACCATGGAATTTTTAAGGTTGGAAAACACCTCCAAGATCACCCAATCCAACCTTTGATCATCACCTTGCCCATTAAACCACACTGTGCAGTGCCACACATCCACTCATTCCTTGAACACTTCCAGTGCTGGCGGCTCCACCATTCCCTGGGCAGCCCCTTCCAGTGCTCAGCCACTCTTTCATGAAGAAACTTTTCCTAATATCCAGCCTGAACGCAAGGAAATGGCTGGAGAGAAACACCAGGTTGATCTTTGGATAGTGAGAAACAAAGACAAAAATTAAAGCAGCACCTCAGCTGTGCCTGGGGGGACAGGACACAGGGAATGGCTTCCCAGTGCCAGAGGGCAGGGCTGGATGGGATATTGGGAAGGAATTGTTCCCTGGGAGGGTGGGCAGGCCCTGGCACAGGGTGCCCAGAGCAGCTGGGGCTGCCCCTGGATCCCTGGCAGTGTCCAAGGCCAGGCTGGACATTGGGGCTTGGAGCAGCCTGGGACAGTGGGAGGTGTCCCTGCCATGGCAGGGGTGGCACTGGATGAGTTTTGAGGTCCCTTCCAACCCAAACCATCCTGGGATTCCAGGGTAAGTTCAGCTCACACAACACAGCTCAGGATAAAGCCATGACCAACCCAGAGAAGTCCCACCTGGCCAAACCCTCTGGTTTATCCACACTCAGCTTTGCATGTTGGTAATGGAGCTGGGGAGGAAAGAAAAGCAGAATTCCTGTAAGACCACACAGCACAAGGGACCCAGCAGCAGCCACAGGAGCAGTGTCTGATCTGGCTCCTTTGGGGTCATCCCTGAGTGAGCCAACCTTCTCAGGGAGTGCCCAGTGAAGTCCAAAGGCTCCTGAATGTGCCCTGGAGAGGAGCATGACGCCCTTCCAATAAAAAGCCAATTTCTTATTTAAAATGGATTTATGAGGTTGGTTCAGCTGGGTCAGAAGCCCATCATATTTTTAATAGTAGCAAATTCTCTCTCAACAAAAGCTACGGCTTTTAATGGTCGCTGCTTTCAGTGACACCAGAAATCAATTTCACCTTCAGCATTTCATGCCTGGAGATGTGTGTGACTAAAAACAAACAAAATTTGGATCCAAATTAAGGTATTGATGCTGCAGGCATGAGCATTAAATGAAGCCAGCCCTTTTGCACAAAACTCAGGGCACTGGAGCTCAGCGCTAATGAGATGTTTAAGTCTTCCAGCCGAGTTTAAGGCATTAAACTCCAGTGAAGGAGGCCTTTTGACATTTGAAGCTCACAGCTTGTAAAGTCCTGCAGAGTTCAGGTGCCCTGAGCTGGTGGACAGGCTCTGAGTTAATTGTCACCAGTTCTGAGAGCTCAGAGCCACCCCAGAGCCATCGGCAGCCTCAGCACCATCACAGCTCAGGCTCCCAGACATCCACCCAGAGATGAGCAAACAGGTGCCAAACAGCCTAGAAAAATGATCAGATTCCAGCTTCAAATATCTGAACTTTGTTGTTTGCATTCCCCCCTTTCTCTGCTCTTTGGATCAAACCTAAGGACACTCGGCTTGGCAGGACCAGGAGAGAGAGCTTATGAGCTGCTCCCAGGAACGCCCCAAACTTCTCCAATACAGAGGAAGGATGTTTGCTATTCCTGTAATTTGTCCTGAAGGTAAATATTTTTGACACTTCATTAGGAAGAGATCTATGACACCTCAGGAGCTGCATTATGACTGTCAAAGAAGAGAAAGAGCTGCACTTAATCTTAATATTCCAGCAGCATGGCTGCCTTTTGTTCTGTGCAAGAAATACAGATGTCTCCTAAATCCTGCTGTGATTGAGGGCTGTTAAATATGGATGATCTCAGGAATTACCAGGCCAAATTCCAGCCTCCTGTGATTGAGTTTAGGTGTGCCCTCACAAAGGGAGTTGGGTCAGCATCGCTACCACCCTCCCACACAGGAGGAGGAGGCACAAATCCTGGGGTGCTCCCTAATCCCAGCACAAAAGCATTGAGGATATTTTTACTCAGAGGGTGGGCAGGCCCTGGCACAGGGTGCCCAGAGAAGCTGGGGCTGCCCCTGGATCCCTGGCAGTGCCCAAGGCCAGGTTGGACATTGGGGCTTGGAGCAGCCTGGGACAGTGGAAGGTGTCCCTGCCCTGGCAGGGGTGGCACTGGATGGGCTTTGAGGTCCCTTCCAACCCAAACCATTCTGTTCTCTCAATGATCAACCAATTTTTTTTCCTTTTCTTTGTAAGAAGGCCGAAAAATGATGCCTTCAAAGCAAAAATTCATTCATCTCTGGCTCCATGTGTCTGCACAAACACAGCTCTGTGGCAGGACACCCAGGGAGGCTGGCAAACGCCAGCCTGTGTGACAGCAGCACCCTGTCACCAAAAATCACCAGCGGCATGTTTGGGATGAGCATAAAAATCATCAGTGACTGCAATTCTCGAAGCTGTTGCATAACCATTGATGATCCCAGTTTTTAGCATTATCAGCCCGAGCCTAATCCAGATTTGCTGCTGAGCATGAAAAGCAATTGTTAATTTGAGATGTTTTCCACCTCCCTCGCAGGGTCACCCTTAACCACGAGCCCGAGGCTGCTGAAGGGGCATGGAAAATGGCAGGATTGGGACTGGGCTGCTGAGGGATTTTTTCCCCTCTTCCTAGCAGATGGCAGCTCCAACGTTCCCAATTACTGCTGGCACATCAAGCAGCTTTTAGAACCTGGCTGGTTTTGCCATAGGAATTTCCAGATTGCTGCAGGTTTCCAGTTCTGCCGGCACAGCCGCCCCTGTGCTGTTTTAGGGGAGGTTTCACTGGGTGTTCTACAGCCACCTAAGCCGGGAAATTTGGTGTAACCATTGCAATTTTCCTTAATTTCCTGCATTTCTTCACTTCCATGCTCTTTTACACCCTCAGCTGGCTGAGGCCCTTTGGAACTCCTGCCCCTCACCTTGGTTTGCCAGGGGCTACCTCAGGAATTTGTAGCCTTGAATTTGCAGCCTTGAATTCATACTCATATACATATTGATATTTTATTAATAATATATATAATATGTAATGTATAATATGTAATATATAATATGTAACGTATACTTAAATTATATTTATGTATTATAATTATATTTTATATATCCATTTCTATTCATATTTATACTCATTCATATTTTATTTTTATTTAGATATAATAATGTATAATATATTAATATATGCTTATATCATACTTATATTTTTATATATTAATTTATATTCATATTAATATTTTATTTATATTTAAATATAATAATATAGAATATATTGATATATACTTACATTATGCTTATATTTATATACTTATGCTTTTATAGTCATTTATACTCCTATTTATAGTCATATTAATATTTTATATTTATATATAATAATATAGAATATATTAATAAATACTTATGCTTATATTTATATATTCATTTATACTCCTATTTATATTCATATTGTATTTTTATTTATATGTTTGTTTATATATTTATTATTAATTTATATGTTTATTTATATTTATATATCATATTAATATTTTGTATATTCATTTATACTCATTCATATTTCTGTTTTATCTATATTTTTATATATAATAATATATAATATATTAAGTTATATTTATATATTACACTTCTATTTTATATATTCATTTCTATTAATATTTCTATTCCTATTGCTTTGAATTTACCTATCACAACATCCCTGATACTGATCGCTGCCCAGCACACTCCCAGTACCCCCAGTGCCAGGAATCTTCTGAGGAACACAGGTAGAATAAGGGGAATGGGAATTGTTCTTTCTGTCCTCCAGTGGTGTCCAAAACCTCCCAGGTGCCGAAGGAAACAGGGATTCATTTTGATGGGCTGTCTCATGGGAAAAGGTGTTGAATAAGAGGGGTTCCCAAAGTCGGATTTTGAAACAGATAATTGGAAAAACGGATTTATTGCCATTTTTCTTCTGCCAATGGCAGTTAGTGCTTGACGGAATAAGTTTGTGTGTGTGAGTGGGGGTAAAGGCCACACACATTGATTTCCTCCATGGGATGGGAATGATCCAGGAGCACTCCCCACTCCCAGCCCCTTCACTCAGGAAGGCACATGCAGCACCAACAGTCTTGAAAATGCTCAAAAACACCAAAGGAATTGAAATAATCTTCAGTTACACTGGAAAAAATCCCAAAGGGTAGGGAACTCTCTGACTGCTGCCAGACAAAAATAATAGGAAAGCAAGAGATTTTCGAGTAAGAAGTTCAGGAAGCCAACATAAAACCCGGGAATATTTTGAAGGAGATTACCTCTGTGCTTGGCATTCCCGTAATATTTGCCACAACAGGACACACAGCTTCTTTGGGGGCCAGATGTTCCAGCAGCTGGAGGCTGGGCTGTTGTCACTGCAATGAGCTTTTCAGAGCAGATTCTTCCTCCCACCAAGCATCTTTTTCTCCCTACTCTGGGATCCATAAATCACATTTTAAGGAAGAAAAGGTCGCGACTGGGAAAGCAGCTGAGTTTCGTGCCCAAGTCGCGCAACAGCCGAAGGAGGGATGAGCAAAATGTTGCCCTGAAAGCTGTCCTGGGTGCCCAAGGTGGAATCTGTGGAATTCCAGAACCTGCCACTCTAAAGATTCCCTTGTCATCCCAAGGAAAAGGTAATATCAAAAGAAATCCACAGGTTATAGGCATGGATAGAAAAAAAATGGAGATTTAAAATGGGTAACACAGCTGGGCAAAAAAGCAATCCCGGTATTCTCTCCCTATCCATACCCTGGAATTTTATTTCTTTTATCCATTGTTTTAGCTTGTTATGGGATCTCTAAGATGCTTTTGAGGTGCAGAAAAGAGGAATTCCTGCTCCCCTGTGTGTCCTCAGGGTCAGAACCTGCAGCCTAAAATGGCTTTGGTTTATTTTGCCCTCTTCTGTTGAGATATTCCAAGGGCAAGAAAGGATATTCGATATTCAATAAAGGATATTCCATGGGAATAAAGGATAAAGTTCCATTAAAAAGCTGATCAGAAAGGGACAAAAAGCACAGGAAAGGGCTGGAATTAAAATGTTGTAAGAATCAAGGCATTTCCATCAAATACAGCCAATTCCAGAGCGTTAGACTCACTGGCATTATTTAGGCAAGATTCCTTCCCTGCAAACATTTTCAGGATGAAAATAAAACTGAGCAGCAATACAGAGAATTCTCTTTCTTCACTAGAATTAGGACGTTTGATATTTCCTCATTTAAATCCATAATAATTCAATAATTTAATAAATAAAGGAAGAAACCTAGAGGTTACTGCTGTTCATATTTAAGAAGCAAGAGCTAACAACACTCCGTTATAGGGAGAAGCCAATTCCTGCTGGTAATTTCCCTAAAGATTCTGTTGTTTGTGGGTTCGTTTCCTGAAGCAAATTGAAAATATTGTGTTTGGGGCTTGAGGAAGCCTGGTTGGAATTCTGAGGGGGAACAACCATGAAAATACCAGTGAAAAGCAAAATAATTCTGATACGAGGAGATGCGAAGCAAAGCTCAGGGCACAGAATTCGTAAATTAGAGGCTGTGTTACATCTGGTTTTAATTAATAAATTCCTAAACAAAAGCACAAAAAGGTCTTTAATTAAAGAAATGGGCTCTCAAATACATTGGAAATTCTGGGGGGGGGAAAAAAAAAGGGAATTTCAGAGAAGGGGACTTCAGGCAGCAAGGAGCAAATCCTTGGCTAAAAAATGGCCATTTTATTCAAATATATCAGTTTTGGTTTTTTCTTGGAACATCAGTACCTCCACAGCTTTCAGAGGCTGCTGCTCTTAATCCAGTCAGATCCATAGAGAATAACTCATGTGGTTTACCATTCCCCAAATTAATTCGGATTAAAAATGGCTTTTGGAGAATAACTTGTGGCATTCTGCTGAGCTTAAGCTTCCTTTTTATCTACTTAAAGGAATCTTACTACAAATCTAGAGCGAGGCAGCTCATGACCCTCTTCTGAAAGGCTTTTATACTCAAATTAGTGTATTTAAGAGGATACTGCTGGCAGCAAACCCAATGACCTTAGAGGGTTGGGAGAAGCTCCATAGGATTGGCCTTGGCACACATCAACTCTCCGGACGATGAGAGAAGTTTTTATCCAATATTTTACTGGTCTGTTTGTCTCTAAATCAATTTGTGTGGAATATTACAGACTCAGGATCAGTTTTCTTCTCTCCTTATTTTTTTTAATTTAAGGTTTTTTTTGGGTGTTTGATTATTTTTATTATTTGTGAAATTTTATTCAGGCCAGAGTAGAAGCAGCTGAAGCCAAGCATCTGAATGTTCAGCAGTGTATTGGTGCTGAATTGATCCAAAACTGATTTGCATCGACTACTCTATTAATAATTAAAGACTACAGGCCTTATTTATCCCCGGAAGTTATTATGTGCTGTTAAAGAAGAACTAATTGTGGAGGTTTTGGGGTGTTTTTGAAAGTTGTAGTTTTGCATTGGGTCATTTGAAAGGCTGGGAGAGTTGGGGTTGTGCAGCCTGAGAAGAGAAGCCCTGGGAAGACTTTAGAGCCCCTTCCATAGCCTAAAGGGGCTCCAGGAGAGCTGCAGAGGGACTGGGGACAAGGCATGGAGGGACAGGACACAGGGAATGGCTTCCCACTGCCAGAGGGCAGGGCTGGATGGGATATTGGGAAGGAATTGTTCCCTGGCAGGGTGGGCAGGCCCTGGCACAGGGTGCCCAGAGCAGCTGGGGCTGCCCCTGGATCCCTGGCAGTGCCCAAGGCCAGGCTGGACATTGGGGCTTGGAGCAGCCTGGGACAGTGGAAGGTGTCCCTGACATGGCAGGGGTGGCACTGGATGGGCTTTGAGGTCCCATCCAGCCCAAACCATCCTGGGATTGTGTGATTCCAATATCCCATGTTTGAGCCTCATCAAGGCTGTTGTCAGTGCCAGGAATAATGAGAAGGTGGCTGAGAAAATTGCTTTCTTCTCAAAATTACTCAGATGATGTGAAAGAAAGTGAGCAACTGTTAATGAATCCAGAAGATGAAAGCAAATGCATTAAAAACTCCTCCTAAGAAGCCGAATTCCCCCGTGGAATCCAAACCTGAATAATTTCTACAGTGCAAGCTCTGCATGTACTTTATTAATGTTCTCCTAAATTTCAACTTGGAAAGCTGCTCATTTCATTCTAGTCCTCAAGAACAGACATTCATTTGATTAATTATTCTTAAACCAGGCTGGAATGGGGATTGTGTTTAACTAACAGAGCAATTACTTTTGCTTTCTAAAGGCCAGGAAGAAAGGTAACGAGCACTGACTGCTGCGAATGCTTGGTGCTACAACAATAAATTCCGGCCCGATCCTCTGTAACAAGAGCACTTCTTAATTATTTCCAATTTTACTTTCACTAAACACACAATTATGTTTAATGCCATCCACTAATACCAACTCCTGGCTTAGGCCTTGTTCCATTTCGTGCCAGCAGAATCAGGGAGGATTGGAACAGAAGTAGCTTAAAGACATAAAGTTGCCATTTCTTTTGGTCCTCCTTTGTGGTCTGCTCACCTGTTTTGAGTCAAACATTTCCAAAGGGCAAAAGCAGATTCCTTTCTTCACCCCCAAATTTCCCTTAGCTCTTTTCCACCCATTTCTTATCCCCCTGACTGACACACACAAATTCCTGTGCCTCAAAAATCCTCTTGGAAAACCAGGGAGGATTTTCACGGCCTGTTCACGTTTCATGTGACGACTCCAAACATCATTTGACATTTGTGCCTCGTGTTTCTTTTGCTTTCGGACACAAACCCCTCCTTTCCCTAAACGACTTGGCCTTTCAGAATTTTCTATCTACTCCAGTTCCTTTTTCATGCTACCTGCTCTCTGCAGTTCCCTGGAAGGAGGATGGAGCTAGGTGGGGATTGTTCAAGGGACAGGAGGACAGGAAATGGCCTCGAGCTGTTCCAGAGCAGGTTTGGATTGGATAATGGGAAGAATTTCTTCATGGAAAGGGTGGTTAAGCACTGACCAGGGCAGTGGTGGAGTCACTGCCCCTGGAAGCATCCCAAAATGTGTGGAAGTGGCACCTGGGGACACTATTGGTGGTGACCATGGTGGTGCTGGTGGATGCTTGGATTTGATAACCTTAAAGGTCTTTTTCAAACATAACAATTCTGTGATTCTTCAGCAGCTCTGGAGTTCATGGATTTGACACAATTCTTGGATTCGCCACCATTTTTGGATTCCTAATTTTGATGAAGTAGAAGCTTCCCAATTCCCCACTGCTTTGCCATTTCTGGGCTTATTTTGGGAAGGACTGCCATGAAAGCAACCAAAAAAAAATCAAGTAGGGACAACTTTAATAAGCTCTGAACTACTACTTTTTCATTCCTGGTGCTCTAAACACATCATTTATTTGTTTTCTTGAAAACAAAGAGCTTTTACTCTTGGCTATTAATGTCTGATGATAATTGTAGTCTGTATATTATATTTCCATTAATTTTCTCTCTCTTTTTTTAAAAAAATCCCCTATGGATGGTTAATTTTATTCCCACTTTCCTCCCAATGCAGACCTGAAATTGCTGTTTTTTCCCTTTTAAAGCCTAAACAAGCTGCTGCCAAAACCAGAAAAATCTTGTACGTTGAACATACAAGAAATGTTTCACTATTAACAGATCTCAAATGAGAGCCACAAACTGGCAGGAGAAGCAAGCACCTTAAATTGAGTAGAAATAAAACCTGGGTTTTAACTCAAAATCATCCTTGTGTCAACATCAACCATCAAGCAGCTTTAGAAGACACAAATTGCAAAGGCTCCTGGAAAAAAAAAACCAGTGAGTACAAATTTTCCCTCTGCAAGTGGAGCTTATTTTAAGAACTTCAGCCTTACCTTCACTTTAAGCACAGAAGAAAACATTCTGGCATCTTCAGACACCCCTCCAATGTACATTTTTTTGGTAAACATGGGTGCGTGGTCATTTTCATCCTTCACCTCAATAAAGACCTTGGCTGTATTACCTAAAAAGAAGGAAGGAAAAAGGGAAAAGAGAATATTTTGTAATAATTTGTAACATCTACTGGCATTCACGCATTTACAGACCAAGGAGATAATGTACAATGAGAGTAGGGATAATAATGTAAAAAAATAAGTCCATTAGCCATCATGAAATGCTAAAATTGGATAATCCCAGAGTCACTGAGGCTGGAAAAGACCTCCAAGATTATGAAGTCCAAGCTGTGCCCGATGCCCACCTTGTCCCCAGCCCAGAGCACTGAGTGCCACCTCCAGCCCTTCCTTGGACACCTCCAAGCATGGGCACTCCAAAGCTCCCTGGGCAGCCCCTGCCAAGGCCTGAGCACCCTTTCCATGCAGAAATTCCTGCTGCTGTCCAAGCTGAGCCTCCCCTGGCCCAGCCTGAGGCCCTTTCCCCTTGTCCTGTCCCTGTTCCCTGGCAGCAGAGCCCGACCCCCCCGGCTGCCCCCTCCTGTCAGGGACTTGTGCAGAGCCACAAGGTCCCCCCTGAGCCTCCTTTGCTCCAGGCTCAGCCCCTTTCCCAGCTCCCTCAGCTGCTCCTGGGGCTCCAGATCCTTCCCTTCCCTAGACAAGAAATAGGGACCTATAAAACACCTTGATTCCACAGGTTTTGGTCCTATTAAATACCCACAGCTGTCACCAAGAGGTAATGAGGAGGTATCACAAAGAGCTCATTAACAGTAGCTCTGCACCTTGCTTGATCTATTTTAATTATTCCTACTGCCATGCAAATTCTTAACCGCTGATTCAGTCCTGGTGTCTGTAAACTCATAAATGGTCACACAAAGCCCCGGCTCAGCAGCCCCAACACTTAATTAATTTCCTATGTTAATTGAAAGCATCCCTAAGCCTGTCCTCCTCCCAAACCTGGCTTGGCCCTGGGGAACTCCACAAGATTTGCTTCCCCTGAGAGGTTCAACACAAAACACCAGAGGTTCAACATGAACCCCCACTACTAACTTGGTTTTATTAAACAGTTCCTGCTCCAGCCCATTGAGCAATAAACATCTCCATCCTTCTGCAAGGGAAAAAACATCCAGCAAAAACCATGGAGCTGGTGCCAAACAGATTCTACTGCGCAGTAATCTCCACCAACATCTGCTTCCCTTTTTCAGAATCGTATCATCCAGAAAGATTGCTGGAAATGATGATATCCAGTTCATTAAAACCACATTTGCAAGTGATAAATTGCCTCCTTTCTGAGATGGTTTTCCCAGCTCCTTTCAGTGCCAGGATAATTTCAGTGTTGCACAGGTGCCACTGACCTGAGTTACTTGTACAATGTAGGCTTGTTATAAAAGGCTCAGGAGCTGTATCTTTAGGGGAGGCAAAAATTAAACCCCAGACTATTTCTGATATGGCCAAAGTCATATTCTGCCTGATGGTCCAACTGATGGGAAATGAATGATGGCTTCATAAATGGAACTGAAATCTGAAAAAAACCCAAATATTTAAAATGCTGTCCCTGAGCCAGCAGAATGTCCTGGGGGTCCTGGGGGACACTGAGCTGTCCCTGAGCCTGCAGAGTGTCCTGGGGCCAAGGAGGCCAATGGGATCCTGGGGGCAGCAGGACAGAAGAGCATTCCCAGCAGGGCAGGGAGGGATCCTGCCCCTCTGGGCAGCCCTGGAGGCACCTCTGGAGTGCTGTGTCCAGCCCTGGCTCCTCAGCACAGCAGGGCCAGGGAGCTCCTGGAGCGGGGCCGGCGGAGGCTGCGCAGCTGAGGAAGGGCCTGGAGCATCTCCGTGCCCAGCACAGGCTGAGGGAGCCGGGGCTGCTCAGCCTCGAGAGGAGCCCCAGCTGAGAGGGGCCCTCAGCCCTGGCTGTCCCTGGCTGCAGGGAGGGCTCCGAGCAGGGCCCGGGCTCTGCTCCGGGGCCCAGCAATGGCACCAGAGCACCGGGCAGGGCCTGAGCCCAGCAATTGCCCTGCCCAGGAGGCAGAACTGCTGCCCTGGGCAGTGCCCAGCCCTGAGCACATTGGCCACAGAGGCTCTGGGCTCTCCTCCCTGGGGCTGTTGCAGAGCTGTGTGCACACAGTGCTGGGCCTGTGCTCCGCGATGGCCCTGCTGGAGCAGGGAGGTGCCACCAGGTGCCCTCTGTGCTCCCTGCAGCCTGAGCCCTGCTGTGGGGCTCTTTAGTATGGAGAGAAGGGGGATAACAGAAAGGAAAGAAAAGAAATTACATGAATTGTCAAATCTCTGTCATCTTAAACCAGATCCTTGATGTTTCTGGCTGCAATACCAAGCTACGGTAGGAAAATGAGATTCCCAGGCAGACTTTCCCACTGCAGCTCCACCCTTTAGGGAAGAAGGTGGCATTAAAAGCAGAATTATGTGTGGAAGTGACCTTGCCCTGCTGAGCCTACAAGCAGTCCTATCACCGGCTGCCACTGGTTTGATGCTGGAGGGAAGATCCTGATTTTATCTGTGCAAGTGGGATCAGGTGCTGGCTCACCTGCACTGGTTCTCTCTAATTCAAATTAAACATCATTTGCATAATGCTCACTGTTGTCGTGTCAGGCCAGTTTGGGTGAGGTGGCTGAGCCTTGTGCAAAGTTTGCCTTGCAATTTGCTCAGCTCCCCATTTGTTTAATTTGCTGGCAGTTCTCTGAGCTGCCAAAAGGCTGATTTGTTTAGCAAAGGGTGAACGCTTGGAGAATGGAGAAATGGAAGTTATTACATTAAGGACAAAGCAAATGAAACATCCTGCATAGCCACAGGCCAACATTAGCACCGTCACCATTGAACATCTACCTGCACTTCAGCTTCCTGCCTGATTTTGGACACAGTCCTTCGTTCTGGCAGATGGGAGTGGAATGTGGCATCTGCGAGCTCCTCCCTGTCCCAGCCTTTGGATGCAATTCCTACAGCTGGCTGCAGGAAAGGGCTCCCCGCCTGCTGCAGAGGTTTCCTTACCCTCACACCGGAGTTCTCACTAAAACCCCTCAGCAGCAGCTGTGCCATGTGGGAAGGTTGTGCTGGATCCTCTCCCATGCGGATTTTCCAGTGCTTCTGCTTGATTCAGGAATATCCCCTGCACATGGGCTCTGGTACTCCCAAATCCACCACTCCTGCACCTCCAGCACCCAGCCTGATGGAAAAGGCCACCAATGAAGCACAGTCTTAGAGAGTCTGGTTTAGACTCTGCCATTAGACTCCTTTGCCCTTCATATTCCGAATTTTTAACCACTTTTCTAAACACTCCTTGGGTGTGGCTTGAACCCTCTTTGTGAGGACATCGATCATCACAGGCTGTCAGTATTCACACTCCCAGAGGAGAAATTTATACCCCCATGGATGTAAAACCTTCCATCTTTGGTGTTCTAGGTCTGGAATCCAGCTCCAGTTACTTCTTTTCTTCATGGATTCCAGGAGTGGAAAGCAGGATTTACTTGCCTGTGGTACTTTTTGTGAGACCTCACAGAACCCAAATATAATTCTTATTACTGTGACTGAGCTACCTAAAGAGTTGGCCAGGTGAAAGAGCAAAAAGCATCCTTCCCTGGACAAAGCAGCACAGGCTGCCAGGGTGGTCAAGACCAGCAAATAAAATAGATTTCAGCGCTACCTCGGTCTCCTGCAAGATCCCTTTTTCCTCTTCTCTTCCTGCCCCCCAGAGATGAGCTGCAGTGCACAGAAAATACAGCAGTGCAGCTGCTTCTAAGTCATCCTCAGCTTCTAAGAACCAGCTAAATAATCACTGCCAAGACTTTTGGATCTTTCATCTTGTGTGGTTTGCTTAAGGGGAGTGAAAACACCCTGAAAGCTGCTCTAAAGCAAAGCTGAGGAACCTCTGAAACACCTGAAACGAGCAGACCACAAATAAGTAACACAGAAAACAAATGCAAGAGAAACTCCTGGGTCACTAGTGAGTACTAACCAACACTTCATTCCCAGAAGTTGTTCCCAAACATCCTCGTTGAAAGCTCTTTGCCAGTCTCCCCATGTAAAAATGTGCCAGATCCGTGTGAGCCTGTAGTTCCTTGCCAGGCTGCAGAAAGGAAGCTGAACAGAAGCAATGGATTTTGGACACTGGGACAGCACCAACGATGTTTTGAGTGCTCCCAGGTGAGTTTTACTCAGTGCTCTCACCAGCAGCGCTGCTCCGGCCTTCTGCAACATTCCAACCCAGCCGTGGATCCAGCTGCTCTTCATGCATGGGTAATTCTGACATAAACCCCTGCATCTCCAAAAGCAATTCTGGAGGAGGCAACAGCAGATTTCAAAGAACCTTTCCAAAGTTCATTTGAATCCAGCTGGGAGGGAGAACTGTAATTTGCTTTCCTCCTGCCTTACAAGTGAGCGGAGCAGGCTCTGTGCTTTGGCAGGTGAGCCGAGCTGAGCTGCAGCTGGGCTCCATCTCACATTCCTGGGTTTGGCAGAACCAAGTAGGAATCAGCACTGAATATTTTTCAGTGGCATTTCGATCTAAACGAGCCCATAAGGCCTGAAGAAGCTCATCATGTGCTGTCACTGCTCGAAGAGTGCAGAAAAAAGCAAACAGCAATGTGTTTGGACCAGCACCAATCCAAGGTCTGATTTAAATCCGTATAAAACCTCTTTTTCGAACAAATAATGACCAGAGTGGGAGCTCAGGTTTTATGCAGCCTCTCTGAAATGCACTGTTTTGCTGCCCAACAAAATTGAAGCCTGTCCCAAGCTCCCCCAGAGCTGTGAGGCAGAGGGATGAGCTCTCCAGGCTCTGCTTGCATTGAGTCCATCTGTCACAACTCCTGGATCTGGGAACTGCTGGAGCAGCCAACTTGTACAGCACCACCAGCAGCAACTTTTGCAACGAAAAACATAAGGCTGCTTTACTATTACATGGACCCCGCAGGGACACAGAATGCATGCTCACGTTTAACGGAGTAGAAGCATCATTCCCATTTACCATGGAGCAGTTGCAGAATGTTAGTTGTAAAACTCCCATTTCCACTTTATTCCCAAAGGGTTTTTTTGGGTTTAGGAAACTAAAAGCTGAAGGAGACAGAACTGTTGCCTCACCCCCAACCACCAAAGCACAGCCCTGCTCGCAGCTGGGAGTACAGCAGAGCCAGGGCAGTGCCTCTGTACCAGCCCTGGGGGTGCCAAAGGGGACAAACAGTTCTACCTGACATGGAAATAATCAATGGAAGGTGATTTTGTTTTCAAATCCTCTGACAGCAAGATAAAAACCATATCTAACAAGGTTCTGTCATGGAATCATCCAGGTTGGAAAAGACCTCCAAGATCAGGGAGTACAACCTGTGACCAATTACCACCTTGTCACCCAGGCAATTAATTCCTCTTAAATGCAGGAAAAGCTCTGTTATTATCTTTACATCTCTAGGAATGTAAAATCATGGAGCCATGGAATGGTTTGGGTTGGAAGGACCTTAAAGCTTATCCCATCCCCTGCCATAGGCTTGGACACCTCCCACTGTCCCAGGCTGCTCCAAGCCCCAATGTCCAGCCTGGCCTTGGACACCTCCAGCGATCCAGGGGCAGCCACAGCTGCTCTGGGAATGCCCCCCAGGGCTTTGGTTCTACACCTGGGACTGGGTTAAATTTGGTGGTAAAAGCCTCTCTTTGTCCCTCCTTGTCCATCCTGCTCCACTGCTCTGTCCCTGTGCTAAGGCAGCACTTTCTCTTTGTTGCTCCCTCTGCTTCCACAGAAATCCTTCTGCTTCCTCCTACCCTTTCCTTTCTGCCTCAAGGAGCATCAAGTCCAAGTCCTGGCCCTGCACAAGACAGCCTCAAGAATCCCACCCTGTGCCTGAGAGCGTTGTCCAAACTCTGCTAATATGGAAGGTCCTTCAGGGCTCAGCATCCCCAGAATCCTCAAGGAGAACTCCAAGCTTTTTAACTCATCCTCATCACCAAACCCAACTCTCCTTCCATTCAGATGAAGTAAAACCACACAGCAATTTCATAGCATAAAGTTTCAGTTAAAGTAACTCCTTTAATGAGTTTGACTCTGCTGAAAGCAAGAATGTGACTTGGCATGATTTAGCATCATCTATTAAACCCCCAGTTTAAGTCACCAGTTGGATGCTCTCATACTCCAAAGGACATCTCAATTTACTTTCTCTCCTCACACAGTTTTGCAGTTATTGCCATGCTATCAGCTGGCACCATCACTGAAGACAAGCTCAGTTACACTCAATGCACTTTCACTTTTCCCCAGCACAGATGCAAACTCCAGCTCCTACTTCTCTATAACTATTTCCTGTAATACCATCACTGCAAACAATTTGGTACCAAGCTTCTGAGCTTTGTGAAATTCAGCCCTGTGTGGTGGCTGAGCAGTTTGTCAGTGCTCTGTAATTTACAGAATCCCAGGATCCCTGAGGCTGGAAAAGCCCTCCCAGCCCATCGAGTCCAAGCTGTGCCCGGTGCCCACCTTGCCCCCAGCCCAGAGCACTGAGTGCCACCTCCAGCCCTTCCTTGGACACCTCCAAGCATGGGCACTCCAAAGCTCCCTGGGCAGCCCCTGCCAAGGCCTGAGCACCCTTTCCATGCAGAAATTCCTGCTGCTGTCCAAGCTGAGCCTCCCCTGGCCCAGCCTGAGGCCCTTTCCCCTTGTCCTGTCCCTGTTCCCTGGCAGCAGAGCCCGACCCCCCCGGCTGCCCCCTCCTGTCAGGGACTTGTGCAGAGCCACAAGGTCCCCCCTGAGCCTCCTTTGCTCCAGGCACAGCCCCTTTCCCAGCTCCCTCAGCCACTCCTGGGGCTCCAGCCCCTTCCCAGCTCCGTTCCCTGCCCTGGACACACTCAATGCGTATCTCAAAGTGAGGGGCCCAGAAATCCCTGTAGGTCCAGAGTAGGTCACCGACAAATTGCAGAACAAATTCCACCAATTCAGGAGTATCCAAGACCAGAACTGGCAGCAGGTCATTGCCACCAGGTGTCCCAGCTCCATATTAATTCAGTGTCACACCATCCTGGGGCTTTGCATTCCGAGTCACCCAGCTCCAAAATGGTTCATCAGCTCAACCTCAGCAAAGCCCACAGTGATGTGTTCATTGTGCCCCATCTCCTCCCACTGCAGCTCATCAATTCAGTGCCCTGAAACTCAGAAGTAGTGTTTAACCTGATTAAAACTCCTCAAAAATGAACAAAGTGCTGAGAAAATGGAAAGGAATTAATTGTATAAATGCAGGAATCAAACCCAAAGGTCAAGGGATCTCCATTACAAAATCATAAGTGATTCAGCTGGCCAGATACTTCTAAAGCATTTTAAATATATACATTTATCAAATTCTTTAGCCATCCGTGCAGCACAGTGCACATTCCAAGGAATATATATGTTGTGTACTCCCAGAGAGCCAAACACACCCAGCTTGTCTTCCTGTAAGCTGGCCTGAAGTCAAACTCCAGTCATTATCCAGCATTCTGGAATAAAATAACTCAGCCATCACTTTTTTGGAACTGCTGTTCAGCTGGGAGAGCTGCTCCAGTGCAGAGTGTGAGTCAGAAGAGGGAATGAAGGGCAGGACCTGCTGATTCCCTCATGTCTTCAGCGATCTCAGAGAAAGGTTTGGAGAAGGCTTTGTGCTGCATGGAAACCTAATCTGCTCCCTGGGCATTCCTTGGCTGGATTTTTATGGATATAACCTGACCTGGATTTCTCCCAGGCACAGGGAAAAGCAGGCAGCTCTGTCTTTCTGTCCCCTGCCAGGTACATCCTTGATGGTGGCTAAACCAGCACAGGATCTCACCCTGCTCCTAACAAAGCCAAGCTCCTGACCACTGCTTAACCCCGATGTGTCACACCCCACACACTCCATTCTTACTCAAGGAAAAAGAAATAGCCATGATAATCCAGGCTCAAAATCCCAAAACCTTCTGCTGGTTCTGTGGGTAGCATTGGAAAGAAACCCTGGTGAAGGTATTGGAATTGCCACCCCTGTACAGTGCCTCAGGCCATTCCTAAGTTTTATGGAGTGTTCCCAAATACTTCAGCCCCTTCAACTAACATGGAATCACAGAATCCCAGGATGGTTTGGGTTGGAAGGGATCCCTAAATCCCATCCAGTGCCACCCCTGCCATGGGCAGGGACACCTCTCACTGTCCCAGGCTGCTCCAAGCCTCAATGTCCAACCTGGCCTTGGACACTGCCAGGGATCCAGGGGCAGCCCCAGCTGCTCTGGGCAAGTCAGGCAGAGAGACCCAAAAATGCACCATGGGCTGTGATCCCATCACCACCATCACAGCCCTAAAATCCAGAAAGGTCACTGGAGTGCAGTTTCAACATTCTCAGCAGATCCCAGCAATATCTGTGTAAAAAGGGTGGAAAAGGAAGGATTTTTGACACTTACTTTTGGAGGGGACCCGCAGGTTGGATCTCACCACCTGCAGGGAGTCTGCCTGCACTCGCAGCTCATAACTTTGGACACGTTCATAATCCAGAGGCTTCTTCACGGAGATCACTCCCGTTCTGTTGTTAATGGCAAACACATCTGGAAGCCAGAAAAAACACAGGAATTTTCTGGGATGCAGAAACGGGGATTTTCAATACCCAAGGCTTTTATTTTGGGGATGACACAATCCAAGCAAGTCATTTCCTCCCTGCCTCCCCTCCTCCTTCGGGCCTGGAAAAGCCCACATAGCTCCTCTTTGAAGATATTTTAAGGAGCAAATCAGCTGGATCCAACCTGCTGCTGGGATAACCAACCCAGAGTCACAGAATCATGGAATATCCTGAGCTGGAAGGGACCCGCAAGGATCACGGAGTGCAACTCCCTGCACAGGACTTGAGGACAAGTAGGAAGACGGGACAAGACAAAGAGCCCACACTCACGAAAAGGAGGATGGGATGGGGAATTCTTTACATCCTTCCCAAGAATTCTGTATTATTTTGTCAGGATATCCAGGTGGATCACAGAGAGTATCCCAGCAGGATGTTTTGCTTGGATATCAGGCTCTAATCCAGTATTTGTTACAGCATGGCCAAGCCTGCAATCCCTTAAACCAGATTTTTAAGCAAGTATAACTCCATCAGAGCTATTCCTATTTTTATTTTGCTGTGCCATGGGCTTACACCACGTGGCACCCACGGGAATGTTCACATCAGTGAGTATTTTTTTCTTGTAATCCTGCTAATTAATCTGAGCTTTAGCTGATCTCCAAAGGTTTGATAACGGCAGTTGTAGAATGGTAGAATGGTTTGGGTTGGAAAGGACCTTAAAGCCCATCCAGTGCCACCCCTGCCATGGGCAGGGACACCTCCCACTGTCCCAGGCTGCTCCAAGCCCCAATGTCCAGCCTGGCCTTGGGCACTGCCAGGGATCCAGGGGCAGCCCCAGCTGCTCTGGGCACCCTGTGCCAGGGCCTGCCCACCCTTCTAGGGAACAATTCCTTCCCAATATCCCATCTAAACTTCTCTGTTCCAGCTTGAAGCCATTCCCCCTAGCCCTGTCACTACATGCTCTTATAAGAAGTCCCTCTCCAGGTTTCTTGTAGGCTCCAGCACTGAAATTCCCTCCTGCTTGTGCAGTTGAGGTGGGATTTCACCTCGATGATCTTAGAGGTCTTTTCCAGCCTTAACGATTCTGTGATTCACCTCAGCAGCTTCACTTCTCCACACTTTCTTGCAGGCCTCTGGTGCACCCACCAGGCCTGGCATAACCACAAGGCTGAAATATTATTATTATTATTATTATTATTATTATTATTTATATTATTATTACACTTACCCTCTTCATTCCCTGACACAATGGAGTACACGACTGTCTGGTTCAAGGCGGCCGCGGTGACAACGGTGACCACGGTTCCCTTCGGGGCACTTTCACTCACTGGGGGGGGTCTGCAGAGGGGAACAGAAGGATTTGTGTGACATTCCTGAACAGCAGATTATTGACAATTATTCCTCGCCTTAGTATTTCCACCATCTATTAGGCTGCCAAAGGATCTGTTATTAGGGAAAATCATATTCAAAAGGAAAATGTTCAACCTTTGAAAATGCAAAACCCACTGAGAAGTTCAATAGACAAGAGGTGGCAACGTAAAGATCTAATGCTTCTTGGATGTGAGAAATGGGAAAGCAGGGAATAATGAGGAGAAACAAGAACCACCCCAGCCTGAAAAATTGGAAGTAAAAGACAAAATAGATCTTTTATATATATTTTATACAGATCTATAAATCTCTTTTATAACATATCTTGAATATATTCAGGTCTACTAAGAAAACTCAGTAATCTGTCAGAAAACCACAGGAAAATTCATTCATGGGTAAAATTCCATGCTTTAAGCAGGAATCACTTTGGGGCTACCTCCATGGGAATTTCCACTCTTCACAAAGATCCAAAAATTTTCCTGGGAACACATTTTGGTACTAAAACCCGAGATGCTTTTCAGGAAATGAACTGCAACCCAAGGCTACCCAAACACTGTGAGGGTGGGCAGGCCCTGGCACAGGGTGCCCAGAGCAGCTGGGGCTGCCCCTGGATCCCTGGCAGTGTCCAAGGCCAGGTTGGACATTGGGGCTTGGAGCAGCCTGGGACAGTGGGAGGTGTCCCTGCCCATGGCAGGGGTGGCACTGGATGGGCTTTGAGGCCCTTTGAACCCAAACCATTCCATGACTCTGTGCTGATGTCTTTAAACCAGCAATCCAAACAATTTCAACAAGGAGAGGTGAGAGGTTTGAGCTCATCTCCAATCCTCCTCAGATTTTCCTCATGGCAAACAAAGATTTAATTCATGCTTCAAACTCTTCAAAATAAATTCAAAAGGAATTTTTGGCACTCATCCATGAACGCAGATGGGGTTTTATTAATGCATTACGCAGATATTTTCAATTTTAAAAAACTACACTCATTGATAGATAACAAGATAAACACCAGATGAGGATCTGCTCCGAGAAGCTCCTGATTTTGAAGATCAGTTGTGCACTGATCTTCAAAATTCCAGACAATATCTATGCTTAATTCCAGGGAATATCATGGACGTACTGGAGGACCAAATGGCACCTGGGGACATGGTCTAGTGGTGGCCCTGCCAGTGTTGGGGGAACAGCTGCATTTGATGATCTCAGGGATCTTTTCAGGCTTAAATAATTCTAGGATTCCATGAATATTTGATCACTTTCCCCTTTCATGTTCCAGGTGGTTTTCAAATCCTCCATCCCACACCACATTTTCCCATTCTAAGGGCAGGGAATGGGCATGGCCCCAAGGCTGCCCGAGCTCCAGGAGCATTGGGACAATGCTCTCAGGGACAAGGTGGGATTGCTGGGGTGTCTGTGCGGGGCCAAGTGTTGGACTGGATGATCCTAGCGTGTCCCTTCCAACTCAGGATATTCCATGATTATATGAAAGTTGGAACCCCAGGATACAATCCCAACTATTGAACCCAAACTTTTCCCATCAACAAGTGGCCAATCTTCCCTTGAACTCTGCCTCACAAACAATGAATATTGCTTTGAACATCCTAGAGCAATTTCGAGATACTGAATACGTGGAATGAAGTTTTGGATCATGCAATATAACAGTGAGCTCCTCTTTTTCTCACAGATGGAAAAATCCCATTTTACTCAAACGCACGTACACGGAGCAGATCCCTCTGCTCCCACCATCCCGCGTCAGCAGTTGGAATAAAATTCCTTGTTGCTCCTTGAGCTCTAAAACCATTGCTATGAAAAGCTTTTTAATGCACATTTTACCAATGCAAATGTTAATCTTAGGGATTAAAAAGCTGCCAAAAGGCAGAGAAAGACAGGGGAAAAAAAGCTGCCAAGGCTGGAGGCATTTAAAGCTGGAGTTCTTTTGATGAGGTCAGAGAGGAAAATACCCTTTTCATGCTGCTTTACAGATGATGTTGTTTTCTTAATCTTCTGAAGGGGTGGGAGTGGAACAAAAACCCCACACTTAATTCCCAGCGCAATTCCAGGATATTCCTGCAGTGGGAATGGCCTTGTAGCTCCCTCTGCCAGTGCTGAATCCAATGGACTGACAAATCAGTAACAATTAGCAAGAGGTTTTGTGTTTGCCCTGGAGGAAGGGGGCAGACCCCTTTCTCAGGGAATAAATTCCTTATTTTCCAATGTTTGAATCACTAAGATGGAAAATGGCGCTTTTTTCCTGACATATTATTTGGAAGTGTTTTAGGGCACAGACAAAGGTGGTTTTATGCCATAATTCTGCATTACTGCATGATAAAAGCTGGAATTTCTGTGGGAAGAGGAGAGCATGAGAATCCAGCCCAAAGCACCCAGAAAAGGATTGAAAAACCCCCATGGGAGGGGAGGGGAGGGGAGGGGAGGGGAAGGGAAGGG
>NW_024581838.1:0-28427 GCF_017639235.1 Corvus kubaryi | reverse complement strand
GGGGTGTGGGCGCGGAGATTCTGGGGCGGGGGGGCCGCCACGGCCACGGGACTCTGCGGGACGGGTGGCTTGGTGCCCCCTGCGGGAGACACCCTGGCCTTGGGTAGTGAGGGGCAGAGGGATGCCGCCCGAGTCATTCCCCCACGGTCCCTCCATCCCGGCGCCGCCCTCTGGCACCTGCGGCCGTGGGGAGCTTGGGCTGGCGCGGTTTGGGACACCGACACCCGCCGGTTTCGGCGGCAGGAGCTTAGGGTGCAGAATGTGGCCCGCGCCGGGCCAGGGGAGGTTCCCCGAGCCGTACCCGGGGCTTATCCCGTAGCAAGAAGCTCCCGCGCCGGGGCAGGTGTGGGGAGCGGCGCTGCCGCTGTCACCGGCCTCAGTGGGCCCTGCCGGGGCTGGGCTGGGTGCGAGTGCGCTGCTGTCTGGACGGGGAGCGTGGGGATGCAGCACCCCAGGAGGGGACTCGAGGGCACCTGCGCTGTGCGTTTGTCGGGATTTTTTGTGGGAAGCCTTAGGCTTCTGCCTCCGCCAGGGTCCTCCTGTGTGGCCGAGGGGCTGCAGGGGAGAACACCCCCCCCCCGCCATGCCGAGCCCGGGCTGGAGGATGCCGACCCCGTCTCGCCCCTCCCCGACGCGAGCAGAGTGGGCTGCATATGGGGGAATAGGGGTGTGTTCCCGGCTGATGTTTTCCGAAAGCAGCAGAGGAATCCACGGAGCATCATCTGGCTGTGCCGCGCTGACCGGGCAGAGCCCCCCGGCTTCCCGGGATCACCCCACGCTCTTGCCGGCAGCTCCGGCGCTGTAAGAGCGGCCTTGGCAGTCAGCCGGAGACCATGGCCGCCCTGTGCTCGGGGCGTAGCCGCAGCACGCCGGGCACACGTGTCACCAGCGGCCTGCGGGGGCCTCCGTTGTCCCTTCCGGGGACCAGAGCAGCGAGCGCAGTGGTGTACCCTGCGCCGGGTGGGTGCCGCAAGAGCTAGTGGCCACGCTTAGACTGTGTCCATTGCAAGCAGTTAGCTGCAATCCCAGCACCTCGCGTGCCAAAGCCCTCTCTGAGGCTGTGGGCATCCTCCCTTCTCCCCGGCAGTGCTGGTTGCTTGGGCACAGCGTGGCCAGAGCTGAAGCCTGTCCTTGAACGTTCCCGTGACCCTCTTCCCCGCTGCGCTGCTGTGAAGCAAACACAGGGAGCTGTGAAAGGCACGGGGGTTTCCCCCTCTCCTCCGGGTGAGGAGTGACAGGGGTCTCTGGCAGGGAGGAGAGCGGGCAGGGACACAGGAGCAGGCTGGGCTGGTTTGTACCCCCGCCCCGACGCACAAGCCAAGCGATGCTCAAGCGATGAGGGCTGCAGGAGGTGCCTGTCCCCAGGTGGATCAAAGGGAGTCACAGCCCAGGCCGGTGACTCACGGCTGTGGGACTCCTTGTTGCAAGGCGCTGAGTCAAGGGAGTCGAGGAAGGCATGCGAGGTTTCCCTCCCTCCCTCCCGGGCTGCGGGCAGGAGCCGCAGGAAGAGGCCATTTGAGTGGAAGGGTTTTACTTCCCTCCCTCCAAATGTCCAGCGCTGATTACAGCTGGAAACCTCTTATTACATGCTTTCCTTGGGGAGAGCCAGCCCTGTGGCTAGATGGGCAGGGCTGTGCAGCCCCGGGGTGTCCCCCGGTTCCCTTCGCCATCACCAGGCAGGGGTCAGATGATCCCCACGTCCTTGGGCTGCTGATGCTCCATCCTGCTGGCTGCTCCGGTGGCCCGGGTGCTTCTGCCTGCCGGTCACCGCTGACTCAGGGTTGCACGCCGGGGCTGGGTGTGTGAGCCTGGATGTTCTCCCAGTATCTGCATGAGGATTGGCCGGGAATCACAGCCAGGCTGCGCCTAGAGGGCTGCCAGCAGGCTCTGCGCTGTGCTCTGACCGACAGCCAGCACTGGCGAGGGAGGGGACTGGAGATGCTGAGTGGTAAAACTGCTCTAAAACTGCTCCATAGCCTGATCTGCATGGTGGGGTGGAGTGGTGTCCTGGTGTCACTGGTGGGCTCCACTTCCAGGTAGAGGGCCCTGGGAGAGGCTAGTCTGGGCTGCCAAGCTGCCTGCTGAGCCCCAAAGCACTGCAGACTCCTGGTCTTTCGGGCTCCCACGTCACAGACCAGGGCAATTTGGGATGAGTAGCTTCGGGGCATTGCTGTGGGTGTTCCGGCTTTGATTCCCAGCCTGGTCTTGGGGTGCCTGTGTTCTAAGGTTGCACAGGGCTCCTGGCTGTGCTGTGGCCAGAGGTGCCTGCTCTGTCTTACCGGAGCAAGTCTCTGAAGAGCCCCAGGGACCAGGGGTTTGGGCATGTGGCTTTGGTGCTGTCGTATTTTAGAAACACCTATTTAATGAAATTCCTGCTGTCTCTCTGGTTCAGTTTACTGCTTGCTAGAAGAGGATCTCAAATTATTAGCAGGTTCTCTATAGGGACAAGGTACATTTTGTTCTGCATGGGCATAGGCTCATGCCAGCTGTGGTACCTATGTGAAACACGAGCTGCATCAGATGTGCATCCCCCAAGGTTCAGCTGTATTCTCACAGTGCTGGTGCTGCTCCAAGGGCAGGAAGATGGGTCACAGGCTGCTCCTAGCTAGCTTTGGGAGGGAGGTGTACTCTCCCAGGGCTCTGTCCTTGGTGGCCTTATCTTCCCAGTCTCCATTATCTCTCTGCCTAAGCCCATCTACAAACAGGAATTCACATCCTGTCTCGTGCCGGTAACACATCTGTGCTGCTGCTCTGCTCTGTATGTCCTGCAGCTCTGCTCAGCTGCCTCGCCCAGCATCTGGACATCCTGCAGCACAATTGTGTGGCACCCTGGAGTGCGGTGCAAATACTTTCTTGAAGTTATTCAGAATTACCCAAGCATCCCTGGAGGTGGCTGGGGGACTGGAAAGGATGTGGGGTTGGGAATTTGAAGGAGGAAGAGTAACAAAGCTGGTTTGGTCCTGGATTGCAAGCACAGACCATGTCCCCTTGTAGCCTGCAGCAGAGGTATTGGGGTAGGACTCTGGCAGTAGCAGCTGGCTGCACCCCTGTTGCTGACTCCTGCACTTTTGTTATGAATTTCGTAATGGTTTTGGGCTTATCTGAAGCGCCAACAACTGGAATTGGAGGAGCACGTGACAGTCCATGAGGTGGTGGGAGCCTGCCTGTCCCCTCCCTGTCCTGCATGACCAGTGTGTGGTGTTGGGCAGAGCCTGGGGGTTTTATCCATTCATCTTTCCCAGTCATGCAGAGTGAATCAGGCAGAAATTTTTGGTGTGGAGGCATCCTGGGTAATCAGAAGGGTCTCGGGATGAAAGCAGCACAAGTCTTTGTGCAGTGGACTCTCCTGAAAGCAAGGGGGAAGGTCCCCTGTGCCACCTTCTGATCTGCAGCTGTGTCCCACCTGCTTCCCCTGCATGTTTGGGGTGCTGGGGGTGCCCAGCCACTATTTGTAGTGCAGGTTGTTGGGAGCACGTGTGTACTGCAAGGAGATCAGTGCTGGTAGTGGGGCTGTGCAAAGTGTTAACCTGGCTCCCCACACTCCTCGACAGTGCTTTTCCATTGAGGAGGATGACCTGAATTTAACATCGTTGGATGCAGAAACCATCTTAGAAGCTGAAGAGATCCTGGGGACAATGCAGAACTATCTCGACTCCTCTGTGATCTCCATCATTGAGGATCTTTCTCTGAGCGAGGTGGGAGCTCACACACAGATGCAGGATGTGGCGGCCGGGCTGGCCCTGGTGGTGGCATGGGTGGGAGTGGTGGCAGCGTCCTCCATGTCCAGGTCTTGTGGTTGTATCCCATTGCCCTCTGAGAATGTCCCTACCCTTGCAGCAGAGCAGGGCCTGCCTGGATGCACAGAACGAGCTGTCCCTGCTGACTGCCATCACAGAGATCCTGGACAGCACGGATGATGAGACCCTGTCCCCCTTTGACACCATCATGGATGCCGAGCTGCTGACCTCGCCTCGTGAGCGGGAGAATCCCTCGGTGAGTTGGGGGGCAGATCCAGCCTGACCCCCAGAGCCCATGGGAAGATGTTCAGGCAGGGCTCTGCTAGGTCCTAGCATGATGGTGCCCTGAAATAGTAGGACCCTGGTCCCCAGTACTCTGAGATGTACTCTCATGATGGTTCCAATGTGAGAGAAGGGCTCTGGGGGGGCCATGCCTTCGCCTTGGGTCTTTATGTAGAGCCAAAGATGTGCCAGAGGCTTTGGGGAGAAGCATGTCCCCAATGGGAGCTGTGTGTGTTGTGGGTGAAACAGAGCTGTTTCCTCTTGGGCTCTGTGGGGTGAAGCACGTGGGCACTGTGGGGCTGGGCATGGCCTGTCCCCTCCAGCAGCATGGACCTGCCACTGTCTCATTTTCTGTCCATCTTTCCAGTTTCAGAAGTTTCTCACCTTATCCCGCCCGTTGCTGGAGTGCGAGAGCCCTACCCTGGAACAGCCTAAGACTCTCAGGCCTCTCAGCAGCAGCAGCAGTGTCTCTGTGGTTGGGAAGGTGAGCAGCTGAGCAGGGGAAGCTGAGGCAGCAGTGTTGGGGTGGTGCTGGGATAACTGTCCCTGCTGCAGCCCCCAGCCCCAGCCTTCCCTCCTGGCACAGGCATCCTTTCCAGGAAGAGATGCTTTTGCAAGGCACCAGTAGCAGTGGGAGCAGGGTCTTCCTGAGGTGGTGGGTGCCAGGGACTGGGGATGCTCCCATAGGAGTGTCGGGTTTCCAGCTCTGTTGTGTCTTACTGGGCAGGTCAAATGTGTCCCAGCTTTTTGTCTGCCATGGGGCTTTGCTGTAGAGTTGCAGTAGACCCACAGTTGGCTGTCCTGGGGGGGCGCTGGTAAAAGCCCAAGAACTGATGTTTGCTGTGGTCCCCCTTCCCAGACTGACACAGAACTGGCCTGGGACCGTGCTGCTCATGGCCTGGAGGACCCAATGCTGCCAAAGAAGCAAGTCTGCAGCACCCCGAGGGTGGAGCGGAAGGTGGGCCGGAACCGAGCCCGAGAGCAGCCCCTGCCTCAGCGCAGTGATGGGGAGGAAGAAGAGGAGGAGGCAACCTTGAGCCTGGAGCTAGACAGCAGCATGGAGGCTGTGGATTTCTGTGTGAGCAAGGCTGGGGCAGTGCTGGAGGAGCATGAAGACCCCTGCATCATCAACACAGGTGATGTGTCCCTGAGTGAGCTCGTGAAGTCCATGCACCCCTACTGCCTGCCCACCTTCACTGTGTGCCTGGACCCTGACACTGAGCCTGTAGCCAAGGAACTTCTGAGCAGTCCTGTCTTGCTGGAAATTGTGCCTGGCGAGGGAGAGAGTGTGGAGATCCCTGTGGTCCTGCAGCCCTTCACTCCCAGCTCCCATGACCTGGAGCCCCAGCTCCTGGCAGCAGAAGAGAGTACTAGAGAGTCAATCCCAGAAGATCAAGGGGACCTGCCAGGAGCTCCAACCCAGGAAAATGGGGTGGAAGAGGAGGAGGAGGAGAAACTGCCTGGGAAGGAGCCTTCATGCAGTACCCCAGAGGGCACCTCCCCACCGGAGACAGCAGCACGTGGAGCCTCGCATCCCAACAGCAGCTCCTGGCACAGCACAGAGGCCCCAGCAGGTGGAAAACGTGAATGCTCTGAGAAGGGACGGGGCCGTGAGAGAGCAAGGAAGAGTCGGAAAAAGAAAGCAGAGGAGGACCAAAGCAAGCAGGCCAGGCCTGGCAGGGATTGTGTAGCCCACCGGCTCCGTTCCACTGGCTCTGGACAGCCTCTTGTCCAGCCAGCCATCAGCCGGCAGCGGGCAGCGTGTCCCTCTGTTCAGGTCTCAGACTTCCTGGCACAGCAGCTGGAACGAGCCCGGAAGGAGGGGCAGATGGAGCTGCATGCTGAGCGGGCACCGCGACCCCGGGGCAGGCCTCGGAGCACAGCAGGGGCCTTCCTCCCCAAGAAGGTGAAGCAGGAGCTGCAGAAGGAGCCAGCACCAGAAATGGTGAATGTGGCCCTGGAGAAGAACAAGACTCTGGTGCCCCTAGAGAAGACTGCACCAAGCATGGAGGGGCAGCCAGCAGCTGCATGTCCCAGCCTGACATACCAGACTGAGAGCCAGGAAGATGCACAGCCATCTGCTGAACAGAGCAGTGGGGTCTCGGAGGCTGCCTCTCAGCCCCCAGAGCAAGGTGTGGGGCTGGAGCCTGCCCAGAGCCTGCCAGCAGCAGAGCCGAGTGAGGGCCTGCCTAAGGAAGCCAAACCCAAGGCCCTAAGCCTACGGGAGTACCGCATCCGCATGCTGCACCGTCAGCCCAACATGGGTGGCAGCCAGGAAGGCAAGAAGGAAGTGGCCAGCAAGTGGCCCAGTGTCCCTGAGCCTCCGACAGAGCTGGCAGAGATCCCCTGCCTGGTGTCACCCATGCGCTCTGCCACTGAGGCAGATGGTGCTCAGAAGGGACCAGACAAACCCACCAGCCCTGCTGCTGTCCTTCCTCCTGCTGGCAAAGCTCCCACTGCTCTGACTTCAGCCCCAGCACCCACTATGGCTCCACCACCCCCATCAACGCCAATGCCTTTTGTAGCACCCAACGTGCCCCCAGCCGCTGGGGTGGCCCCCACCGGGATGCCGCCAGCCTCTGCCGGTGCTTATGCCCTTTACCCACCAGTGCCTTCCTGGCCCTGCTTCACCCCGCAGCCCATGGGCTGCCATGGTTTGCCCCCACCACCCAGTGCCAGCTCCTCCAGTACTTTTCACGTGGTGCCTGGCCTCCCACCTCCAGCCATGGCCTGGCCCCCTCCACCTGTGCCACCCCCGCCTCTGTTTGGCCCAGGTGGCCCCTATGCCCCAGTTGGGTGGGCACCACCATCCTACTGGCCAGGAATCCCCATGCCACCTCCGGTGCCTTCCCTTGCGTACAGGGACTCCGGAGCAGCAGTGCAGGTCACGACTGCCTTCCCAGCTGGCAGCCACCCTGGCACAGCCCTTCTGCCTGGGCAGCCTCCTGCCACCCCTCTGCTCAGCTGCCCAGAGCCACCAGCCTTCCCTGTCCAGTTGCCCACTACCCCGGCCAGCGACACGGGGGCTGCAGGTGGCCCGGCCAGGCCAGCAACTGGCAGGGTGTCAGACCCCAGGAGGCAGGCACGGCTGGCAGGAGAGAGCTCTCTCCCCAAGGCCCCTCTGACTCCAGCCCCAACCCAGCCCCTGCCAGCCCCCTCAGCTGCCACTGCCCAGCCCAGCAGAGTCCCTCCTGCAGTGCCAGTCCCCCAGGCTGTCCCCACCCAGCCTCTGGAGGAGCCCCAGGCTGCAACTCCCAACCAGGTCCCAAAGGCACCCCCAGCTGCCATCTGCTGTCCAGCAGAGGTGTCTCCTGCCCCTGTTGTGGAGTCCCCTGACACCCACGCCATGGAGAAGGCTGCAGGGCCAGGCAAGGAGGCAGTGGAGAAAGCCCTGCTGGAGCCCAAGGCAGCTGCTGGGCAGGAGTCGCCTGGCCAAAAATCCACCTCCCAGGCTGTGGCACCACCACCGAAAGCAGGTCGAGAGAGCAGCCTTCCCACCAAGGCACCCACTGTGCAGCCATGGAGGCACCAGCCGCTCCTCAGCCCAGCCCAGCGCAGCGACAGCAGCAAGGACATCGTGCAAGCCTTCATCAGCGAGATCGGTGAGTGGGAGGGCTGCAGGATGCCGGGTTGAGTGTCACCAGCCAGCAAGGCTGCGGTGCTGCTGGCAACCTGGGTAGCAGGACCAGTTTCCTGGGGGCGAGGGTGGCAAAGCTATGCCCACAGGCTTGCAGTGTCTTCCCAGTACTCTGCTAGGATGTTGCCTCCAATGGATGGTCTGGGCTAGCTGTCCTGAAACTACTCCCTTCTGGGACTGCAGAGCTGGGTGCTCCTGTCCCTGCTGCGGGAGACACAGAGCTGCTGCAAGCTCTGTCACTGCTTCTCCTCCCCAGTGCTTGCCCCACCATCCAGGGAGGCTGATGCAGGGGGAGAATGGGGCGGGGGTGCATCGCTATGGTGCTGGGAGAATTCTAGCTGATCTGACTTGCTGTGCTTTCTCCTGGCCCAGGGATTGAAGCCACTGACCTGTCCAGCCTGCTGGAGCAGTTTGAGAAGTCTGAAGGTGCGGATCTGGCCTGCCATCCCCTGCAGGGCTCCCTCCATGCCATGCTGGCCTCCCTGGGCTGTCCATGCTCCCTGTGGCAGGGTGGTAGTGGGAGGGCTGAGATGCTGCTGTCTGTGGGCTCGTGTTACCCTGCCCAGGTGTATTGTCCTGTCTCTGCCTTCATCTCCTTGGCCTCTGGAAACGCCTGGGGGTCCTCAGGGCAACCAAGGGGGTGGTGGAAGTATCTGTGAAGGAAAAGGGATGTGCAGCTCCTATCTTCAGGGAGCGGGGTTTCAGGTGCTGTGAAACCGCTTCCGAGCTGTTCCTGGGGTGCTCTGTGGCCCCCACTTGTTGCCACTCTCACCTACCTGTTCTCTTTTCAGCCAAGAAGGAGGAAACTCCTGTACAGCCCCCTGAGGAAAGGCAGCTAATGGGGAGCTCTGGGTGAGTACCAAGACCTTGGCAGCGGTGCCCAGTGTGGAGCCCAGCAGAGCAAGGGCACAGGGCAGCTTTCAGTCCTGGCAGGGTTTGAAATGTGCTGGGGCTGTGTCTGTTGGCCCAGGAGGGGCTGAGTTTGTCACTGGACTGTGACAGAGCTGGCATTGAGGGGGGAAAAACTGGGATGGGCATGATTGGGCTGTGCAAGTTTTATCCTTGCAGCTCTCTTGGATCTTCTGTCCTCGTGAACTGGCCAGTGGGGCAGATTGAGTGGGTGCCCCAGGTGTGGGGAGAGGGGCTGGGCTTTGCCTGCTGTGTTTGACAAGGCTCCTTTCCCATTCTCAGGCCCGAGACCCAGCAAGATGCACCAACCCAGCAGGACAGGAAGCCCCTGGATGGCCTGCAGGCCTCTGAGCTGGCCAATGTGGCAGGTAATGAATACTTAGGGCGAGGCAGGGGAGTCTGCCAGGTCCTGGCAGGGCTGTTGTGTGTCTAGGGGGCACCCTGGGGAGTGAGGGGGGCCAGAACATGAGGGAGCCCCAGCTGGGTGGGTTGCAGCAAAGGGCTGCTCTTGTAAGCATTCTGGTGTTCTCTCAGGCCTCACGCCCCCAGCGACACCTCCCCACCAGCTCTGGAAGCCTTTGCCTGCTGTTTCACTGCTGGCCAAGACCAAGTCACCTGGGTCCATGCCCCAGGAAGGGACCCAGAAGACAACCAAGCTGATGAAAGCCAAGCCACTGCCCTCAAACAAGATCCAGGTGAAGAGCATGGTACCAGCCCCTGCTGGCACAGCCCCCAGCCACGTCTGCTCGGGAGACCATGACTACTGCATCCTGGGTACACCACAGCCTGAGAGCAGCAGTATCCCTGGCACGCAGCCTCCTGCCAAGGGTGGCTCCCGCTGGAATGTCAAACACCACCGAGACATCACTATCAAACCCATCTCCTCCTTAACCAAACGGACGCTGAACCAACCTGAGCCCATCCCACCAGCCTCTAACACCACCATGGGGCACAGCCAGGAGCCCGTGGGGATGGCCTGCCTAGCTCCCCTGGATTATCGGACTACCATCCCCAACAAGGCCACCACTGGGTGTAGCAGTCCCCCCACCTCAGTGCTCCTGTCTCCAGCTGCATCCCCCTGCCGGGATCAGGAGGTGCGGACTCCCAGTGCCCAGCCCAGCCATGCTGCTGCCAAGAGGTCCCTGCGCTGCTACCGGAGACCCCAGGACTCACCCAGCCCCTCCACTGACAGCTGGAGGGTTGGCCGGAGCCGCGCCAGCCGTTCTTTCAGCTCCAGTTCGGATGGAGCTAGCGAGTCCTCGTCTTCGTCTTCATCCTCGTCCTCCCGATCCCGGTCACGGTCGCTCTCTCCACCCCCCAAGCGGTGGCGACGGTAAGCAGTGGATTGTTGCTTGCTCTTGGGGCAGTTGTCCAGTGGGTGGTCAGGTGCACAGACACATCTTTATGGTTCTACTAGATGGCTGGATTTGTTCTTTTTGTCCTTGTGGCCCTTCTGAAGAGATGCTTGACTCACAGAGGCTGGGGGAGCTGCAGCAACACCCTGCCCAGCCATGTCTGGCTGAAGCCCACATCTGGGCTGGTGTGCCTGCAAAGCCACGACTGAGCCAGGCTTCCATACTCCTTCTGGAACACACAGTCCGTGCTACAAGTCCTTGGCTGCATCTTTGCTTTTGGATGCTTTTTCTGGGGTATTATGGCAGGTGTTCATATTTGTGCTGTGGGGCTGCTGCAGCCCTTGGTGCTCAAATGAGAGGAGCCACAGTGGAGTTCTTGAGGGAGCTGCTGGAGGCAAGCAGGGAAAAACCTGTCTGCCTTGGCAGCCTTGGAGGCTCCCTGTTCTCCTTATGGAGGTGGCTGTGTAGGAAAGTGGGACACCTTGGTCCCTGTGGGATGCATTTCTTTCAGAGTCCTTGTGCATCTGAGTGATGTGCAACCTGTCCCAGCTGGGCTGGGAGGCACTGGAGCTGGTGAAGGGTTTCTCTTTCTGTCATTCTCCTGGTGTTCAGCCAGTTCTGGTGATGTCCCTGGGCATGAGGGGCCTGTCCAACGAGGACTCCTCCATAGATGGCCAGTAAATGCAGAGGCTGGAGCTGGAAAGAGCAGGTATATAAATGCCATGTTCCATGGATGTGCAGCTTTGGGACTGTCAAGCAACGTGTCTGGCAAATCAGCTGGTCTTGTGCTGGATAATGTCCCCATGTACTGTGCCATCCTGACTTGCAGTCCTCCAGGAGAATACGTAGCAGAGCCAGGCAGCATGCCCTGCCAGGCCGGGGTTTGCCCATGGCAGGGACCACCTATGGCCAGCATGTCTGGAGAGGGACTGGGCTTCTGGCTGGAGGCAGCACAGCTTAATCCCAGAGGTGTTCCGGTCCTGCTGTCCTTAAGCTTTCCCTGGCCCTGCTGGAGAAGCTCTTGCAGTCTCCGTTCACACAGCTGTTGAGCACGACATGGATGCGATGGCTCCATTGTTGTCCTGTGCATCGTGTGGGGCTCAGCACAGAAGTCCTGGCCCTTCCTGGGCCCTCCCAGGCACAGCCCTGTGCTTCACAGTTCCCCCATGACTATTTCTTGCTCTTTAGAAGCTGTGCCTCCTGTGAGCCTGCTCTCTTTTCTCTGTGGCATTGGGAGCCAAGTGGAGCAACATTTCTGTAGTGTTGTTACTGCCCTGGCAATCTTGGGCAGAGGCTTTCCCATCCTGGGGATGGGTCCTGTCTGAGTGGGATGCTGGATACCATGGGGATGATGGAGGTCTTTTTCTCCTTTGGAGCCTCATGATGCTGGACAAAGGGAGGGCTCAGCTGTATCTCTCCTTCCCCCAGGTACCGCTCAAGATGTTCCCACAGCTCCTCCTCTCGCTCCAGCTGTGGGTCATGTGGCAGGTCCCGGGACAGGTCCTCATCCTCATCATCAACATCCTCCTACTCGTCCAGGTCCACGTCTCGCAGCCAGTCCCGCTCCCCCTCACCCCACAGGAGGAGTAACAGGTGGAGAAGGTGAGTGTGGCCACCCTGCAGGGGAGGGGGTGTGAGCTCTCCTCAACCCATCTCCCAGCCTCCTGTGGAGGAGGGATGGACCCATTCCTTCAAGATATTCCTTGTGTTTGGAATCAATCTTCTGACACCCCCATGATTCCTTAGCTCATGTGCCTGGTTTCTGCCCTGACAGATACAGTTATGATGCACAGGACCACTACCAAAGGCAGAGGATCCTCCAGAAGGAACGTGCAATAGTGAGTGATGGAGGGCTGGCAATCTAGGGCTGGAAATTTGGGGGTCCACAGCCCCTTTGTCACTTGAGAAAGCCATGGGGGCGTAGCCTTGCCAGGAGCATTGCTGGGAGGCCCTGGCTGGGGCACAGTGTGGTGGGTGGCCATGCAGGGGGGTGCTATGTCCGAGAGGTCCTGCTCATGGCTAGGGCATCCCTGCCTGCAGGAGGAGCGGCGAGTTGTGTTCATCGGCAAGATCCCCAGCAGAATGACACGGTCGGAGCTGCGGCACCGCTTCTCTGTGTTTGGGGACATTGAGGAGTGTACCCTGCATTTCCGCTCCGAGGGGTAAGCGCAGTGGGGAGATGGGTCAGTCCATTCCCAGGGATGACTCCTTTGCCCTTTTCCCATTACTCAAGGGGATGGTGCAGACCAAGGGGGGTCAAACGTAACTGTTGCTGCTGATCTCCTCCGGTGTCAGGGATAACTATGGCTTTGTCACCTACCGCTATGCTGAGGAAGCCTTTGCTGCCATCGAGAGTGGACACAAGCTGCGGCGCCCAGATGAGCAGCCCTTCGACCTGTGCTTTGGTGGCCGCAGGCAGTTCTGCAGGAGAAACTATGCTGACTTGGGTGAGTTGCACAGTCTCCAAAGTTGGGGGATTGGCACCCTGGGTCCTTCTCTCCTTTCCAGAGGAGTAGGAGTCCCCATCCTTGGGGTCAGTCAGGGTTGACAGCAGAGCCACATCCAGAAACGGTCTTGCCCTGAAGGGAGGTTGAATGGGGGCTCCCTGTCTCTCCAGCACTGTGTTGGAGGCTGGCCCAACTCTGGGTCTAGAGGCTGGCATGTGAAATAAGATAAGAAGTTTGCTGTGGGAATGGCCAGAACTGTGCCAGTGTTTCCATGGGCTCAACACAGCCTCTCCCCATCTCTTCCAGATTCAAACCGGGAGGATTTCGACCCAGCTCCTGTCAAGAGCAAGTTTGACTCCCTGGACTTCGACACTCTGCTGCGGCAGGCACAGCGCAGCCTGCGGAGGTAGCGACAGGCAAGGCGGAGCACCCGCCCCCACTTTTATACTCAAATACAAAAGGCAAAAAAAGTATGGAGAGAGAGATGAGGTTTTTAATAAAAAGAAAAAGGAAAAAAAGAAATTTGTTTTATAACCAATATTTAAGGAGGACGGGTCGTTGGCCTTCATCTGGAGCGGTCCAGGCAAGTGGCAGCCCTGGGCTTGCCCCAGACATATAATAAATGCGGATGCCCAAACAGCAGCACTGCCTTGTCTCCTCCTTTGCGTGGGCTATTCCCAGGTGTGGGTTCAGGCTGTCCCCCTCTCAGGACTCCAGGGACTCTGCAGTGATATGGCCCTATGAAATACTGCACAGGTTGTGGACTGGGCACAAGAGGGGGGCAGGATTGAGGTCACCAAGTGTATCACTGTCACTGTGGAAGCCCACAATGGCCTGGCACGGGGTGAATGCCTCTCTGAGGACCTCTCTGACCGTCTCTTGGGCTCTTTTGGCTGCAGGGCTTGGCACCCCGAGGCTCCCAGCCGTTTTGGGGGTCACCTGCACCTCCCGCGATGGCCACGGGGGGGCAGTGCAAGATACTCCACCGCTGCTCCCGTCAGTGGGCTGGGAACAGACTGTAGCCCTTGGCCAGAACTCGGGCAGGGCTCCACTTGCTCCGAGCCAACTGCCCTGTCTGCCTGTCCCTTTCGAGCCTGCTCCTTGGCTTTGCTCTGGCTTGCCAGAAGGAGAGGAGTGACATCTCATCTCTGGATTTCCCCTGAGGGAGAGGTGTTTGTGTGACTGTAGAGAGGTTACAGCTGTGTGCAGTGTGATGGTGCTTGGCAGGAAACGATGGACAGTGGCAGGGAGGGATGGATGATGCCTTTCTAGGCCCCCTCAGTGCATTGCAGCTCATGGAGGAGAAGAGCGATCACAGGCAGCCTCCAAGGGAGTATGCTTGGGACTGCTGCCAAGCATCTTTCCTGCACCCTGCTCTTGTGCTGGCAGTCAGAGAAAAGCCCTGCCTTTGGACTGCTTCTCAGCTGGGACAAGCTTGGGAGTCCCTTGCAGGTGGAGCTGGTCTCTTGCAGGTGGCAGTGCTAACTGGGAACCCCAAGCTGGCACCAAGTGCCCTGGCTTCAGGACTGGGACAGGGTGCAGTGGTGCCCATTTGAGCCCCCTCTTGACACACCCTGAGTTAGGGAAGCTTGCAGCTGCCTAACTGGGCAGTGCAGAGCTGGGAGGGTGTGGAGAGAAGCGATGGGCAGGGGATGGACCCCCATGCCACTCCCATGGTTCCTCATGGTGTTTGGGGTGGGAGGGGGGTGGTCAAAGTCCCTTCAGATCCCTTCCTTGATGAAGGCAGCACCTACTCCAATAGTGTGAGAGCAGGGAGGGGAATAGGGGCAATAAACCTGGGGGGGGTTCAGCCAGGCTGATGCTGATGTTGCCATTTGGATCATGTTCAAGGCTCTGAGCCCTTTGTGGCTGTGCCTGGGTGCTTTGCAGCAATCTTATGGTCTGGCACTGTGGCTGGAGCCCATCTCTTCCCTCATTGCTCCCCTAGATGGAGAGAGGTGCTCCTGCTCCTGCCTGCAGTGAGGCTGCCTGCAGGTGGGCCCTGAATGAGCTTCCACCCTGTTGTCTCCTGCCTGGCCTTGGAATTTGCACAAGGGAGAGTCCAAGGAGGCAGCTGCAGGCAAGGGTGTGAGCAGGATAGGGGGAGGCAGGCAGGGGGCTGTTAATCAGTAATGCAGTTCTTCCAGGGACATCGAAGGAGGGGGTGACAGCCAGAGCCCAGTGGGGTCTTGTGGGGAGGATGTGCATCCCTTTCTGTGAGTTCATGCAAAGCCCTGTGGCTGCAGCACACCTGCAGCCCCTCTCCTGCCCAGAACTGCTGGATCGATGGTGCTGCTGACCAGCATCTCCCTGGTCTCAGAGCTGCCACAGCAGTACTGAGGTCATGTGGATCCAAGCAAGTGTTACAAGGAGAATGTCTGTTAAACCAGCTGCGAAAATACTCTCAAGCTGTTGGGTGATTCAGGCCTGAGGAAGGGTTTGTGTGCCTTAGAGCTGGGGTGGTTTCTACAAACACTTTAGGTGATCTGAAAGTTTCTTTACAGCCTTTCCTCGAAACTGTGGTGCAGCTGAAGAGACAGGCAGGAGTGGGGAGTGTTACAGGCAAGGTGGAGCTGGGCATGGGGGATGTCTGCTGTCAGCAACCCCAGGAACCTCACGGCATATGCTATTCCATGCACCTTAGGTGTGTGCATTTGGCCAGCCCAGTGAGCATGGCGTCACCACAAATATGTGTGCTGCTGATTGTTGTGTGAACAAGGCTGTGTCCTTGTGTTCCTACAGCTGGGCTGCACATGGTCCCCTCTCCTCCCACTGCTCCTGCGGGTGAGGAAAGGCAGGGGGTGTGAAAGCGTTTGTGTTGCCAAAAGAATTAACACCCTGCTGTTGTGCAGGGTGTTATAAATCTATAAATCTTCTGAGTGTTAGAGGTTGGCTTTATCCCCCTGTGTTATAGTTTAATGGTTTCCGTTAGCAATAACCTGTCCCTGTGTTCTTGGTTATTGATTTAAGGTTTGTTGTCAAGGGTGTGAGAGTTGCAGAAAGGCGTTTTCCTGCCACCCAGTCAGTGGCAAAGGCACTGTTGCAAAGAGGAGGCAGGAGTGTGGAAAGCAGTGCAGAGCTGGCTCTCTGGAAGCGTGGCTGCTGGCGGGAGCTGTCTGGAGAGAATTGGGGACAGTGGCAAGGAGAAGCATTTGGAGCACATGGCTCACCCTGTCAGGCAAGCCAGAGGTGAGGAGCAAAACTGAGGCTTTGTAGGAACCCCAGTTCTCTTGGAAACAAATTCGCTTCACCATAGGACAGCCGACCTTCCTCCCTCAAGTAGCAGCATCCTGTGCTGCCTGTGTGAGTGGCTCTGCCCCTAGGTCCAGCAGCCCATGGCTGGGAAACACACAGAGGATGTTTTCCAAGAGGTCACTAAGCAGAGCTGGGGTTTTCACTCTGTTTCTCTTCAAGGCACTCTCAGCCTTTCCCCTTCTGTTCCTGCTACAGACTCCAATCTCCAGCAGTTGTCCCTTCCTGCACCAGGCCCTGCTATCTACAGTCTTCTTCTGGAACAAATATCTAACGGATTGATGCTGATTTCATACCTTCCTTCTCCCTTTCCCTTTTCATTCTCTCGTGCATTAGTATGTTCTGAACATGATCTCCAAGCTAGAAAGCAGCTAGAAGGGCATCCAGATTGGTCTTTCATAGTGGGTAAAACCTGCAAGATGAGGGGCTTGTGCTCTGTGCATAAACTGGTTTGGACCCCATATGCAGAAGGCAGTGGGGCAGGAGGAGAGTCTGACAGCAGCACTCCTTGCACACCTCTGCCTGGGGCTGAAGGCTGCAGAGCCCTTGTGTTCGTTGCTTTGCAGAGCTCAACATTTCCTCGGCAACAGCAGAGTCCCTTATCCTCAGGAAAGGTTATTCTGGGACTACGAGCTGGGTGCTGCCAGGTGCGGAGCACCCACATTGCTGTGAGGTGGGTGTGCTTTCCCACGCTTAGGATATTCACACTTAAGATGTTCAGCATACTCATCCTGAAAGCTGACAGGGACCCCAGTGGGCAGAGGTGCCAGGCAGGAACCTGGTTATGGTCCTTGCTGTTGACACCCATTCCAGTCTCTGGGACCACCAGTCCTTGAGATTCAGACTTACTCAACACACCCAAGGGCTCAGAGCTCCTGACCCAAAGCAGAGGTTGCTGCTGTGGCATATCTGTGCCTCCCCAATTTGGGCTCTCTCCACCAGGAGCCTCACAGGGGTACCCAGCTCCAGGGTGCCTGCTGAGAGTGACCATGGCAGTCTGGTGCTGGGATTGCTGCAGGCAGGCTCAGAGGAGCCCCAGAGAGCTGGGAGAGGTGCTCATGCCACTTTGGCATGCAGCATCTGCAGGTTTGGGGCTCCCTCACTCTCACCACACCTACTCTGCTCTCTTACACACCCCTCATCCCAAATCCCTGCCTGCCTGCAAGTAAGCCCTGGAGGCCAGCCAGTGGTTGTGTGTCCTTTAAATCTGTGTTTGTACAGCTGAGAGCCAGGGTTAATGCCCCTGTTCCCTCTTAGAGCCGCTGCTGCAGTTACTGTGTTTGTGTTCGCACTGGGGCAGTCCTCCAGCATCACCCTGTAGTCCAGCGTCTGCAGCTGGGAGTAAGCATGCAGTGAATATCCTGTTGGTGCCTCTAGTCTGGACACCTGCTCCACTCACCCCACAAAACAGGTGCTGCAAGTGCTTTCAGACTCCTCTTAGAAAAAACCTGCAGCTGTAACATGCTACAGGAAGCAGGCAGGGAGATTAAGGAACCATTGGTCTGCAGCTTGGCGATGGCAGAGAATTCATGAAAAAAAATTACATAGGATCTAGAAAATAGATGTGAACTTGGGGAAGTAAAAACCCAAAGCAAAGAAAAACAAAACAAAAAGGCCTCAATCAAAACCACACAAAAACTGCAACCACAATTTTTCTGTCAATCCAGGAAAATTCCCTCCTGACCCTAATCTGGCAAGAGCGTTAAGCCCCATGTGTGAGCAGACCTCTGGGACTGTAATGCTAGGAGCACCAATGCATGAGACCTAGAGCTTGCCTTTAGTTTCCCAAAGGAAGGAAAAACTCGGTACCTTTAGAAGCAAATTAAGAGGGAAATTGGTTATTCTTCATCATCACAATGACCAGAAGAAACCTGGAAGCCTGGGGTAAAGCAACACCTCCTCCAAAGAACCTTAGCACTGCTGACTCCAGGATCTGTATCCCAGGCTGAGCTGCCCATTTCCAGGGCTCCTTCACTTACGAATTAATGGAGGGAATTCTATCAAACTGAGTGTTAAATTGATCCAGGTTTTTCTGCCTCATTACCTTTCTTGGAAGGCTGGTCCAGAACATCAATCCTGACAGGGGTATAAACTCTCTAATTCACCATCTAAACTTGTTAAATATTTTTTGCCATTATTGTACATTTTACATATTTTCTTAGCATTTTTTATTTACAATTTTTTTCAGTGGTTCTTCAGAAATACATCTGTCCCTTTTCAGCACCTGTCTGGCCAGAACAAACCAAACTCTTTTAGTAGATTCTTAGTCACCTTGTGCTTGTTTGTCTCAGCATCCAAATAGTTTTTCTCTGTACAGTGGAAATTTATCCTTCCTGGATGTAGAACTGCAAGTATATTCTGGAGGAAGTCTCACAATGCCTTGCGCAATGGCAATAATGTTTCTGTCTCTGCTAAAAATAACTTGTCTGATGCATCCTAGCATAGTGCCATTCCTTTTTCACAGAAGCATCACGCTGCTGCTTCATATTCATCCTTCAGTGCAGTAAGGTCTTTTTATTCCTTTGTAGCCTTCATTTCATCAGTTTATAGCAAATGTCCTTGCTGCTAGTCCCCAAGTGTTTAATCTGCCCTTTCTGCCATTAAATTTCACCTTACTTCCCTCATCCCTTGACAAGGTCAAGGTCCCCTTCTTCCCCTATGAGGAACTACTACTCTCAGCAATTGCAGTACCTCCCAACCCTCTGCTGCCTCTGCATTTTGGGAGCTTGCACTTGGCTCTTCTGAAATTACCAATGGATTTACTAGCCTGAATTTATTCTCAGAATATGTGGTTAATATCTGTCCTGCAGCCTGGTCATGCTTGTGTCTAATGCAGCCTGGACAGTTTCTCTTGTATCTCCTCTCCAACCTTGGGATTGACCTTCACCTTTAGCAGCAGTTTCTCCTGGTTTGTAGCGCATCATCCTTAACTCTGAACTGAGTGCTTTAGTCTAAGAAACTGGCAGCCTCATCTAAAGGATTATTTCTATTGTGCTGTTCCTGTTTCCTTAGGCATCTCCTCACTCTCCGTGTTCCCCTCATCACCTTTACTGTAACAGAGTTAAACTCACTTTTGAGGTTTGATTGCAGCTGGTTCATTTCTCCTCTCCCCTCACCTCTCTCCTTGCAGCTCTGCATTTGGTGTCTGCTCCTCCCGGCAGGTCTGTTCCCTGACTGATGGAGCAGGCTCACCATTCACGGAAGCCAGGTCTGAAATGATGTTGTGTTTTACGTTACACTGAATCGATACAGAAATCTGCTTTCTGTCTTGTCAGAGGATATCTGAGCACTGCTATTCTGGCACTGTTTACTGCCTGGCATTCACTGCGAAATTAAAGACTCCTATAATTGCACAATTCCTACTCTTTATTCGTCTTGTAGCCTTGAAGACAGCACAGTTTATTCTCAAGGCTACATCTGGTGTGTGTGTAGCCAGCCCCTGAGAATAACTGTGCAGGGTCCTTTCTACCACCCTTTCACACACCTCCTCAGGACGTATCTTATCCATGTCATTCCCTTTTATGTCCTTACAATGACCTGATTTGCTAGCAGTGCTTCACGACTTCCTGCTCTCCTCCTACCGACCAGGTGCTGCCAGCCAGCCTCCACTCCTGCTTATCTCTGCGGCTTTGTTCCAGGTGGCACACTCTGCCTGCGCCAAGTGTTCCAACACATGCTGGGATGCACTATCCTCTGGCTCAGCACCTTTCTAGTATGCCAACAGTCTGGCTTGCCTGATGTGGCCACAGCAAATGGCAAAACTTGGGGAGAAGCCTACAAAATCAGTAGCACAGGCTGTCACAAAATCTGAGAAGGAGAAAAAACTTGTACTGGGAAAGGATGAGGGAGATAAAGGACATGGTGCTTCCAGTTTAACCTCAAAAGATTCTGGTTAGGTGACGACAGAACCTTAGGAGATAATGCTGGTAGGACAAATGGATTTAACACCTCTCAGCTTAATCCAAGGGAGACCCACCAGTCCATGTGAAAATGCTAAACAAGGTAAATTGAGTGTTACTGGAAAGCTTAGTCGATGGGTGAGTTACAAGGTTGTGAAATCGTGTATGGTATCAATATAGCATACAAGCTCTGTTCCCAGGTGAACTGGTGAGTATTAGAAACTGCATCTTCAAATAGCATATTTTTAGAGGCAGGAAATATGTAGAGAAGTAGCAGAAAATACACTTTCTCAGTTACCAAGAGACAGTTGGAGCTTGTCCCTAAGTAAAGCTCTCTCCTTCAAGTACCTGGGGGTAAAATGATTCCTGAATCCCACTTATTAACTAGAGCAATGCTGCATAAGCTCAGGAAACAGGACTTTACCAGCTCTAGCCATGCAATCCAGAGCATACATGCTTGATAGAATCCTTCAAATAGCCTGGAGCACGACCATCAAAGGACTTGTGAAGTGCACAAAGAACATTGATGATGTGGTGTAATGAAGATGTGGAAACTGGGCAATGTCTGTGTATCAGAACTTCCAAGACCTGAGATTGCACTTAGCATGTAAGCAAAGCACTTAAATTGTTATAAAAATGCACATTAAGTGAATAAGAGATGATCATAATGTTTGGGGAAACACCTGGTATAAGGAATGAGGAACTACTTCAGGCTAAATTTGGCTTTGAAGGCTGGCTAAGGGACAGTTAGACCTCACTGTGATCCATTTTCACCAGTGGACAAGAATGAGTTCTACTTACAGTCTCATGTGAGTGAAGAGACCTGCAGGATGTATCTGCTCATGAATTGTAGCTGGCACTGGAGGAAAATGAATAAATCAGACTTCTCCGGATGCTGGTGGAGGCAGACTTCAGAGAAGGCAATGCTATTAATGGCCCAGATAAAAGGAATAGGTCAGAGCAGGACAGGATCTCTGGAGTGCCAGTAGCAACCAGGGAAAGAGGGGACAACAGCCAACACCATTTACTGCTATGGACAGCTGTTCTCTTAATCCCCATCTCTATCAACATCTCTAAACATCTCCATGTGATAGCAAGGTTGGTGAACCAGTAACCCCTCCCAGATCCACAAGCTGGGCTCAGTTTTGTCTTTGTTTTCTCTCTCTCCTGGTGCTTTGACTAGTGGCTAATTCCTCAGACCTCAGTGCTTCCCATTTGACTATTCACTTCAGAGCTATCTATTAATGAAATGTGTGTAAGTTAACAGGGACTGAAACCTGGTCTGGGACCCTCAGCCACCACCTTATTATTTCAGCAATATTTCTCTCAGCATGCTTGAAGACACATGTTGGAGTGAGGCAGTTACAAGGCTGGACCCAAACTTCAGTAAAAATTTTATATATACCCATTGCTTTTAAACCACAGCTAAAAAATGTTTGGATGTGCACAATTGAGTTTGGTGATAGTAGCCTCTAGTCAAGGTCATTTTTCTGCACTGTTCTTCCCGTAAAGCTTGCTGTTGGGCCCCTGAGTCCCTGTAGGCTTCCCCCTACTGTGTAAAACATGTCTTTATTAGTAATCTTCATGTTTTTAGAAAGCTGTTCTTTGAAAATTAATTTGGCTGCCTTAAATGTGTTGGGTTGTGGGGTTTCATTATTTTTTTATTTAACTTGGCAGAATTTGGGATTTTCTGTATTTCTTCTTTGGCCATGCTTATTCTTTTTGAAGTTTCTTTTCTCTTTTTTCCCTTCTAAATGTCATCTTTTTTCTACTGATTAACTGTGCCAGACTTGGGATTATTTATTATTTTAGGTTGTTGTTAGGATACTTCGAGTGATGCCATATTTAAAGCTTTAAATGAAGGGTCTCAATGTCATTGCAAGCATTTGTCCTTTCATCAGCTTCTTTAAAATCCTCTTTAATTACTCTGCTGACTTCTACACTTATTCCCTTTGGAAGGAGAATATCCCCATTTCCCTTTTAAATTACATTGCACTGCAGTGTACTTTTCTGTTGCTTTTTCCTCTCCTGCCATAATATTGGATTTGAGCACATTGTGTTCCTAAAGACAAGGTGACTCTTCATTATTACATTTCAAACTCCCTCCTATGTACTGCTTGTGACTAAATCAAGAGTTCATTCTCTACTTGGCTCCTCTGAGTGGTCATTCTAAGAAATATCCATTTATGAGGGCTAAAAATGCAGTCTTTGCATCATTCTTTGACATGGTGTCTACCCAGTCCGTATGGGCGTAATTAATGTCTCCCATTATCTTTAAGTTTTCTCCCCTGACAACCTCTTAAAGTCCTCCAGTTGCTTTTCATTCCACTATCCTAATCAGGTGGTCAATAGTGTATGCTCAGTATCACTTAGGCACATGTCAACACATAATTGCTCTCTAGTAGTTTAAACAATATCCCAGGTGTGCTTTTTTCCCCCCTCCTTTCCCCCCCCCTTTTCCTCTTTCTTTTATTTTCTTTCTGGAATCTGGACAAATACTCTGCTACTGGCCTGAATAATTTTCTGCAGCTTCACATCTTGAGTTGCTACTCTGGCAATCATTTTCCTCCTGAAATGAGACAAGACCTTACATTGGCTTGGGTAGTTTTCTTTGTTTTGTTTCTTTTGTTGTTGTTGCTTTTTTAAAATAAAATTCACGTGTTTGATGTCTAGCTCTGGGCTTTGCTCCATGAAAATGTCTTCTTTCACCAGCTGTTTCTTCAGTTTGTTGAATATACATTTGTTACTTGAAAGAAAACTTTTATCACCTAGGAGAAGGGCAGAGATATTTTCTATCTGCATGCAGTCCCCCACCTCTTCTGTAATGCAAGAAGCACTTTATGGTCATTGCTTGTAAAGATCAACCTACTGTGTATGAAGACATTCAGCTTTTTTATACCCATACTGTTCTTCCCAGGGTGATGGGTATGGTGATCATTATTTCCTCAATCTCCATTCAGAAACTGCAGTGCATTTTCCACTTTTCACTTCTTGATTATGAGAGCCAGCTTAAGCACAACATAGCACATTGCATCAAGTAAGTCAGTAGTTTCATATCTGAAAGGCTTTAAAGTTCTTGATTAGTCACTTGTCACTGAGCCTCCAGCACCTCCCTCATGCCTTCACGGTGACCACAAACACGTTTAACATTGAGCAGACTTTTGAGTGTGGCTGTGGGTGCAGGACATGAACATCTGAAGCCATTTTGAGTGCTGCCTTCATTCTTGTAGTGTATATGTATAGAGGTTTTATGACGAGCAACTTAAAATTTTCAAACTTTTTGCACCCTTCATTTTGGGGACACTGCACCTCTCAGGTTGCTGGTGTGGAAAGCTTGTAAGGTGCAACTGCTTGTTCTACTTGCTTGTCTCTTAGGATGCACCAAGCCTCCCTCTGAGTTACCTGCATGCTTAGTTGAATTAATGTTTTGTTGTTTCCTGTTTCTACAGCATTTATAGTTTTGGCCAAGCTCCTTAATGAGCTAACACACACAGAAATGCCATAGTCTGCTAATCACTCTGCTAAGAGCTTTGGAACTATACTGCAATTTGCCACCATTCTTAAAAATTTCATAGAATCAAACCAAAGTTGATTAAGTTCCTATGAATTTCCTGACAGTCAGTAGTGGCACAGACAAAAAATAGCTGATCCTGTTCCCTTAAGTGAGGGAAAAGCAGCACCCAGCAGTTATCTGTTCCTTTGGCAGAAAAATGGCTCATCCATCATGCACATATATGACCAATGGTGCTGCTTCACATGGATGTCTCACGCTTCGTGTGTGCCAGGGACAGTGGCACTGGAGCAATGCATGCAGAGCATGAAAACTGTCTCAAGTCATGCTGCACTCTTAAGTCAAACGTTGCAGACAACTTGGCTGTCACAGCTCTACCCTGGTTTCAGGTGAATGTTTCCTTGTCCCCTAGAAACAGTTAGAAGCTGACCTAGTGTTCACCTTGCTGCATCACCCTTCCTTTTATTACAAAGGTGATCTTTTTTAGTCCATTTATTCAACCGTCCAGCTTTCCTGTTCCTTTAATGGGGATAAACTCCCTGCTGTAAACCCCAGATTACTCCCATTCACCTTACAAATCTATTGCTTTCTATTTATATTAATATTACAATTTCTGACAATACATTGTCTCTCGTGCACTGAAATCCATCCTAAACGTAATGAATATCTCTCTGCTCTCAGGCTGATAGTCTGTCCATCTCTAGTGAAGCTGCTATTGCATGTGACAGTGAATCCCTTTGAAAAAGGGATCAAATTGCATCCCTCTTCATCCATCCTGCACACACTCCATAGTGCTTCTCAGGCTCCTGCCCAGCAGTATAAATCACAGTGTTGCCCTAACTGCTATCTGTGGATGATTGTATGTGTCACTCCATGCCATTGTCAATGGCCTCTTGTCTGCCAGTCTCATCTCTTGCAGGATGTACAGTTGTGCTCATTGTGTCAAAACATGGCCCACAAACTTTGCTTGGATGGAGTGACTTTTGGTGCTCAGCAAATACTGAATATGTTGTTAAATGTTGTCCTCCCGCTGACTTGGGTAGAATTTCCAAAGTGCAGTGTTCCTTTTGCTGGACACTCTCCTTTGCCTGTGATCAGTCACGGCCTCCTCCATGATGTCACTTTCTGCCTTGTTAGGTTTTATTTCAGTGTAGGCTCACATACATTTGTGTGAGCTCCTCCTTGCAATGGGCATGACACAAACATTTGGACTTGGCTTGCATTACTTGAACTGTGAATCCAGTTTGCCACAGGGAATAATCCAATCCTGGCGAGAAAACTAAAGAGTTAGCACCTCTCTCTCTCTCATTGCCATAAATCATTTAACAAAGGCAATATATTGGAATTATGCCACATTCCTCAGAAGAAGGTATGTTCCTCCTTAACTTTCAGTGAGGTCTCATTTGTTGCTCTACTTGATGGGATGTAGTCTGTGTTCACTTCTGCTTGGCTGGGGCTTCTCAGAGGATTGGGTCACCATTCAAAAGCTCACAGAGTCTGGATAGAAGCTGAGTTGGTGTGATACGATAAATATACTTTGCTTATGATGGGCAGAGGGTTACAAAATTGAATTTGTGCCTTGTTCTCACTTCTCTTTGTTCATACTTGTGCTTTGGTGCTTCCTTCCTGAGACTGTGGTACCTCTCATTTCCACTGGACAGGTATCTTTCTCACCTTTCTGTGCTTCCCACGCTATCTCTCCACAGCAGGAGCTCTGCCTAATCTGGGCCCTCTCCAGTACATGAGGTGTTACCCTAGGGAGAAATCCCAACTTCTTGGTCTGGTGCCCACAACAAGGGCTGACTGAAGCAAAGGAAGCTACAACACATCCACGGATTCTTTTGTACCCTGTCTCTGAGAGATCCATCACTGACCTGTAGGTTTGCGAGCACTTGGCAGGGTGCTGCTGCCTGGAGCAGATGCACAGAAAAGGTTTTGCTGAAATAGCCCAGTTAAGAAAGAGGATAGTCCAAGGCTGCTTGTGCAAGTCTCACTTTACTGCAGTTGGCCCATTTCATTCAGACATCTGCTGTGCTGATGGAGGAGGTGCCATGTTCAGAACGGGGTTGCCTTGAGCACCAGCCACACAGGAACCAGTCTGTGGCAAATCAGCAATTTACAGTCTATCCCCTTCTCCCATTCCTGTGTATTCCTTCTGCAGGACCACAGAATCAGGCAATTAATGGGCAAGAGGGTAAATCATGCTTCTGCTGAGTCCCATAAAAGTCATGTGATTATATAGGGCCATTTTTAACTCTCACTACTTCCCTGCCTCTGGCATTTCTGCAGCTGTAATAATACTGGGTGTGGTGCGAGACTGTGTGAGAAGACCGGTTTCTGCTCAAACATCTTTCTGAGTATTTTCTGTTCTTATGGCAAAACGGATGTTGGGGAGACTTGCTGTAGGATCTGCCTTGAAAGTCTTACCTCTGAGATGCCAGGCCCTGCTCGGTGTTAAGTGAAATTGTCTGCAGCTCATTAACATCAAAGCATTTTCTCCACTGGTCTGGGCGGCTCAGTAGTAACCAGCAGATGGACCAGAGAACAGCTACACTCTCCACTAAGCTCTGCCTGCATACAATTAACATCAAAGGGGAGCCACTGTGAAACGGGGAAAACAGTGCTCCAACTGCAGCAAGTCTCATGGCTCGTGGGAAATGGGGGAGTGCCAAAGCTGTGTCCCAGCTAGAGAGCTTGTGCTGAGATGTTTGCAGGAGCAAGTACAGGAGTGGCTGCTGGGGCATGCTGATGGTCCTGGCCAGGAAAATGGTGGATTCACTTTGGTTTGAACAAACCTCCCTGACGGCGTTGGTGGCAGCATGGTGCAAGCTCTGGTTTATCAAACTTGGTCCAGTCTAATTCTAGGATCAAGTCAGATCTGCCCATTGCCTCGGTAGTTTCATGATTGCTCACTTAGTTGTCACTCTCGATGAGACTCTTGAGGCCAGTCCCACCATTCTTTATACCCTTTTTCTCCATCTCGCTGAAAACAAAAGTTTTAGCTTGTGATTCCAGATGCTGCTGCTCTTTTATAAAGTGGACCTTGGCCCTTTGTTTGCTCTTCCCCACAGGAGGCCTGTGGTATTAAACCATTTTTTAGAATACAGGACTGTTGCATTTCTCTAGCTCTCAAACAGTTTCTCCTGCTTTATGTACTGGATCTTCTGGTTCATGCTTTCCTCATCCTCTTCCTCCCTGTTTTGGTGGTGGGTAAGAAATCCAAACTGTTGGTATTTATCATGCTAACAGTCTGTAATTAGCCCTGTGGAGGGCAACATGTTATGGAAAATGAATGAATTTTTATATGGGTCCCAGTCAGGAATCAGAAACTTTATGGTAGGTTCAACACCAGCACAGGGTAGAACCATGTGGCTGTCTCAAAGAGTTTGCTGTCTAAACATCAGTCTAAGAACAGAGGATTGCAAAAAACCCCAAACTGGAACTCTCTAACAATTAGTGCTGGGAGTTCACCCACTGCTCTGGCTGCTGTGCAGACTGCAGACAGAAGTTACCTGCTGGAGTTTAAAGCATTCATGTTGCAATCCCTTTGTTTAGATTATCTGCCTTTCAGGGAATACATACTTCTGTGATTAGTACAGTGCCTAACAGACTTATGAACTCAGGCTCTAGTGAGACACGTCTGGGCTTTGAGTCGAAGGAAGACTCCCCACTTCTGGATATGGAGACATGCAGACCCCAATGGCTCATCACATTAAAAAAGGGGTGGAACAAAGACCAGGATATCACCAGCAACTGGAATGAGATGCAGCTAAGGAGACCATTCCTGAGCAAGGGTGCCCAAAGAGCTTTCCCACTATTTGTGGCATAGAAATTCTCCATAGGTCATGCTTTCCTTTTTTTCACTGCTAATGGCATTCAAACCAGGACTGGGATTCCCTAAACCTGTCTGCTCTGCTCACGAAAACAAGCTACACTTTGCTGCCTTGCACGGAAGCTGCATCTTGAAATGGGCTTTTGCCTCTTGCTGCTCTAGTTGCTGTCTGCTATGGGAAGTTCCACCTCCTACAGTGAGAAATCATCCTCTGACTTCCTCTACGAGAGAATTAAGAGCCAATCAATAATGTGTCCTTATGCTACCATTGGCCTTCAGATAGCTCTGTCCACCTTTTCCCCACTGCAGCTTCCCTGGTAGATTGGCAGAGCAAGCACACTTTGGGTTTGCATTCCTTTTGCAGGGCTAGCCAAACTGAGCTGTACTGATCTCCTTTTGTAGGACAGGTTCATTGCTCTTCTACCTGCCTGCACTAAGAGACTCTTGGAATTCCCTTTGAACAGGACAGGTGGCTTACTGCAGCTGCAACAACACCCAAACAGCCAGCTCAAACAGTTCTTTCTCCACAGGAAATACCTTATCGGGGACATCCTAATGCAGCTGCATTTGACCAGCCAGCTATGCACAGCCAACTTTGAGCTCTACGCTTTTCTAACTCCCTAATCATGTGTGGCTGGGCAAGGTGAGGGTGATGGCTCTGGTGGTTAGGTTGGGGAAATAAAGGCTCACAGACCTTAATCTCTGGCCTCATGGCAAGGTTTGGAGTAAGAGATTTCACTTTCCAGTCTCATCCCCTGAGCTTGAAAGAAGCTGGTGCCAATGTTCCTGTCCTCCTGCACAAGCACCAGGCAGTGCCATGCCTTCTCTAGACTGTCAGTGCATTCCCTGCTTGCTGTCAGAACTGGTGTTACTGCATCACCAGTGCCCTTACAGCATCTGAGCTCACCTGGAGTGAGGGCCTTCTGCTTGTGGTGCAAGGCTGCAGCACAGGCGGTGGCTGAGTCACGGAGCTGTCAATGCGGGATCTCCCAGCCACTGCAGGCACGTGCCTCCCCTTTGCATCATGGCCAACAGGCCTGGGGGTTTTAAAACTACACCGTGGAGCAGATGAGGAGGTTTCATCTCTTCCTGATGGAAAACTATGTGGCCCCTTCAGGGTTGGAATGTCCCCTCAAGGACGGATTACAGCTCTGGGCACAGTGACCCCTCAGGAGTGGGGTGTCCCCTCAAGACACAGCGACCCCTCAGCGGTGGAACGTCCCCTCAGGACACAATGACCTCTCAGAACACGACGACCGCCCAGGGCGTTTCCCCTCCCTCACGACTGGCTCCGGAATTCCACAGCGCCCCCTAGCGGACCGGTGCAGCGGCGCCGCACGTGCGAGCCGCTGGCGGGCTGGTAGCGCATGCGCGGGGCGGGGCGGGCGCCGGGCGCGAGTGGGCGTGTCAGAGCGCGGCGCGCGCGGCCCTCCCTCCCTGCCCCCCGCCCCGCCGGCCGCCACCGCCCCCGCCCCGCCCCCGCCCACAAGATGGCGAGCCCGTGCGGGCGGCAGCAGTGCTCCATCCAGAGGCGCGGCGTCCGCCACCAGCTCGATTCGTGGCGAC
>NW_024581837.1:0-28423 GCF_017639235.1 Corvus kubaryi | reverse complement strand
GGGGTGTGGGCGCGGAGATTCTGGGGCGGGGGGGCCGCCACGGCCACGGGACTCTGCGGGACGGGTGGCTTGGTGCCCCCTGCGGGAGACACCCTGGCCTTGGGTAGTGAGGGGCAGAGGGATGCCGCCCGAGTCATTCCCCCACGGTCCCTCCATCCCGGCGCCGCCCTCTGGCACCTGCGGCCGTGGGGAGCTTGGGCTGGCGCGGTTTGGGACACCGACACCCGCCGGTTTCGGCGGCAGGAGCTTAGGGTGCAGAATGTGGCCCGCGCCGGGCCAGGGGAGGTTCCCCGAGCCGTACCCGGGGCTTATCCCGTAGCAAGAAGCTCCCGCGCCGGGGCAGGTGTGGGGAGCGGCGCTGCCGCTGTCACCGGCCTCAGTGGGCCCTGCCGGGGCTGGGCTGGGTGCGAGTGCGCTGCTGTCTGGACGGGGAGCGTGGGGATGCAGCACCCCAGGAGGGGACTCGAGGGCACCTGCGCTGTGCGTTTGTCGGGATTTTTTGTGGGAAGCCTTAGGCTTCTGCCTCCGCCAGGGTCCTCCTGTGTGGCCGAGGGGCTGCAGGGGAGAACACCCCCCCCCGCCATGCCGAGCCCGGGCTGGAGGATGCCGACCCCGTCTCGCCCCTCCCCGACGCGAGCAGAGTGGGCTGCATATGGGGGAATAGGGGTGTGTTCCCGGCTGATGTTTTCCGAAAGCAGCAGAGGAATCCACGGAGCATCATCTGGCTGTGCCGCGCTGACCGGGCAGAGCCCCCCGGCTTCCCGGGATCACCCCACGCTCTTGCCGGCAGCTCCGGCGCTGTAAGAGCGGCCTTGGCAGTCAGCCGGAGACCATGGCCGCCCTGTGCTCGGGGCGTAGCCGCAGCACGCCGGGCACACGTGTCACCAGCGGCCTGCGGGGGCCTCCGTTGTCCCTTCCGGGGACCAGAGCAGCGAGCGCAGTGGTGTACCCTGCGCCGGGTGGGTGCCGCAAGAGCTAGTGGCCACGCTTAGACTGTGTCCATTGCAAGCAGTTAGCTGCAATCCCAGCACCTCGCGTGCCAAAGCCCTCTCTGAGGCTGTGGGCATCCTCCCTTCTCCCCGGCAGTGCTGGTTGCTTGGGCACAGCGTGGCCAGAGCTGAAGCCTGTCCTTGAACGTTCCCGTGACCCTCTTCCCCGCTGCGCTGCTGTGAAGCAAACACAGGGAGCTGTGAAAGGCACGGGGGTTTCCCCCTCTCCTCCGGGTGAGGAGTGACAGGGGTCTCTGGCAGGGAGGAGAGCGGGCAGGGACACAGGAGCAGGCTGGGCTGGTTTGTACCCCCGCCCCGACGCACAAGCCAAGCGATGCTCAAGCGATGAGGGCTGCAGGAGGTGCCTGTCCCCAGGTGGATCAAAGGGAGTCACAGCCCAGGCCGGTGACTCACGGCTGTGGGACTCCTTGTTGCAAGGCGCTGAGTCAAGGGAGTCGAGGAAGGCATGCGAGGTTTCCCTCCCTCCCTCCCGGGCTGCGGGCAGGAGCCGCAGGAAGAGGCCATTTGAGTGGAAGGGTTTTACTTCCCTCCCTCCAAATGTCCAGCGCTGATTACAGCTGGAAACCTCTTATTACATGCTTTCCTTGGGGAGAGCCAGCCCTGTGGCTAGATGGGCAGGGCTGTGCAGCCCCGGGGTGTCCCCCGGTTCCCTTCGCCATCACCAGGCAGGGGTCAGATGATCCCCACGTCCTTGGGCTGCTGATGCTCCATCCTGCTGGCTGCTCCGGTGGCCCGGGTGCTTCTGCCTGCCGGTCACCGCTGACTCAGGGTTGCACGCCGGGGCTGGGTGTGTGAGCCTGGATGTTCTCCCAGTATCTGCATGAGGATTGGCCGGGAATCACAGCCAGGCTGCGCCTAGAGGGCTGCCAGCAGGCTCTGCGCTGTGCTCTGACCGACAGCCAGCACTGGCGAGGGAGGGGACTGGAGATGCTGAGTGGTAAAACTGCTCTAAAACTGCTCCATAGCCTGATCTGCATGGTGGGGTGGAGTGGTGTCCTGGTGTCACTGGTGGGCTCCACTTCCAGGTAGAGGGCCCTGGGAGAGGCTAGTCTGGGCTGCCAAGCTGCCTGCTGAGCCCCAAAGCACTGCAGACTCCTGGTCTTTCGGGCTCCCACGTCACAGACCAGGGCAATTTGGGATGAGTAGCTTCGGGGCATTGCTGTGGGTGTTCCGGCTTTGATTCCCAGCCTGGTCTTGGGGTGCCTGTGTTCTAAGGTTGCACAGGGCTCCTGGCTGTGCTGTGGCCAGAGGTGCCTGCTCTGTCTTACCGGAGCAAGTCTCTGAAGAGCCCCAGGGACCAGGGGTTTGGGCATGTGGCTTTGGTGCTGTCGTATTTTAGAAACACCTATTTAATGAAATTCCTGCTGTCTCTCTGGTTCAGTTTACTGCTTGCTAGAAGAGGATCTCAAATTATTAGCAGGTTCTCTATAGGGACAAGGTACATTTTGTTCTGCATGGGCATAGGCTCATGCCAGCTGTGGTACCTATGTGAAACACGAGCTGCATCAGATGTGCATCCCCCAAGGTTCAGCTGTATTCTCACAGTGCTGGTGCTGCTCCAAGGGCAGGAAGATGGGTCACAGGCTGCTCCTAGCTAGCTTTGGGAGGGAGGTGTACTCTCCCAGGGCTCTGTCCTTGGTGGCCTTATCTTCCCAGTCTCCATTATCTCTCTGCCTAAGCCCATCTACAAACAGGAATTCACATCCTGTCTCGTGCCGGTAACACATCTGTGCTGCTGCTCTGCTCTGTATGTCCTGCAGCTCTGCTCAGCTGCCTCGCCCAGCATCTGGACATCCTGCAGCACAATTGTGTGGCACCCTGGAGTGCGGTGCAAATACTTTCTTGAAGTTATTCAGAATTACCCAAGCATCCCTGGAGGTGGCTGGGGGACTGGAAAGGATGCGGGGTTGGGAATTTGAAGGAGGAAGAGTAACAAAGCTGGTTTGGTCCTGGATTGCAAGCACAGACCATGTCCCCTTGTAGCCTGCAGCAGAGGTATTGGGGTAGGACTCTGGCAGTAGCAGCTGGCTGCACCCCTGTTGCTGACTCCTGCACTTTTGTTATGAATTTCGTAATGGTTTTGGGCTTATCTGAAGCGCCAACAACTGGAATTGGAGGAGCACGTGACAGTCCATGAGGTGGTGGGAGCCTGCCTGTCCCCTCCCTGTCCTGCATGACCAGTGTGTGGTGTTGGGCAGAGCCTGGGGGTTTTATCCATTCATCTTTCCCAGTCATGCAGAGTGAATCAGGCAGAAATTTTTGGTGTGGAGGCATCCTGGGTAATCAGAAGGGTCTCGGGATGAAAGCAGCACAAGTCTTTGTGCAGTGGACTCTCCTGAAAGCAAGGGGGAAGGTCCCCTGTGCCACCTTCTGATCTGCAGCTGTGTCCCACCTGCTTCCCCTGCATGTTTGGGGTGCTGGGGGTGCCCAGCCACTATTTGTAGTGCAGGTTGTTGGGAGCACGTGTGTACTGCAAGGAGATCAGTGCTGGTAGTGGGGCTGTGCAAAGTGTTAACCTGGCTCCCCACACTCCTCGACAGTGCTTTTCCATTGAGGAGGATGACCTGAATTTAACATCGTTGGATGCAGAAACCATCTTAGAAGCTGAAGAGATCCTGGGGACAATGCAGAACTATCTCGACTCCTCTGTGATCTCCATCATTGAGGATCTTTCTCTGAGCGAGGTGGGAGCTCACACACAGATGCAGGATGTGGCGGCCGGGCTGGCCCTGGTGGTGGCATGGGTGGGAGTGGTGGCAGCGTCCTCCATGTCCAGGTCTTGTGGTTGTATCCCATTGCCCTCTGAGAATGTCCCTACCCTTGCAGCAGAGCAGGGCCTGCCTGGATGCACAGAACGAGCTGTCCCTGCTGACTGCCATCACAGAGATCCTGGACAGCACGGATGATGAGACCCTGTCCCCCTTTGACACCATCATGGATGCCGAGCTGCTGACCTCGCCTCGTGAGCGGGAGAATCCCTCGGTGAGTTGGGGGGCAGATCCAGCCTGACCCCCAGAGCCCATGGGAAGATGTTCAGGCAGGGCTCTGCTAGGTCCTAGCATGATGGTGCCCTGAAATAGTAGGACCCTGGTCCCCAGTACTCTGAGATGTACTCTCATGATGGTTCCAATGTGAGAGAAGGGCTCTGGGGGGGCCATGCCTTCGCCTTGGGTCTTTATGTAGAGCCAAAGATGTGCCAGAGGCTTTGGGGAGAAGCATGTCCCCAATGGGAGCTGTGTGTGTTGTGGGTGAAACAGAGCTGTTTCCTCTTGGGCTCTGTGGGGTGAAGCACGTGGGCACTGTGGGGCTGGGCATGGCCTGTCCCCTCCAGCAGCATGGACCTGCCACTGTCTCATTTTCTGTCCATCTTTCCAGTTTCAGAAGTTTCTCACCTTATCCCGCCCGTTGCTGGAGTGCGAGAGCCCTACCCTGGAACAGCCTAAGACTCTCAGGCCTCTCAGCAGCAGCAGCAGTGTCTCTGTGGTTGGGAAGGTGAGCAGCTGAGCAGGGGAAGCTGAGGCAGCAGTGTTGGGGTGGTGCTGGGATAACTGTCCCTGCTGCAGCCCCCAGCCCCAGCCTTCCCTCCTGGCACAGGCATCCTTTCCAGGAAGAGATGCTTTTGCAAGGCACCAGTAGCAGTGGGAGCAGGGTCTTCCTGAGGTGGTGGGTGCCAGGGACTGGGGATGCTCCCATAGGAGTGTCGGGTTTCCAGCTCTGTTGTGTCTTACTGGGCAGGTCAAATGTGTCCCAGCTTTTTGTCTGCCATGGGGCTTTGCTGTAGAGTTGCAGTAGACCCACAGTTGGCTGTCCTGGGGGGGGCGCTGGTAAAAGCCCAAGAACTGATGTTTGCTGTGGTCCCCCTTCCCAGACTGACACAGAACTGGCCTGGGACCGTGCTGCTCATGGCCTGGAGGACCCAATGCTGCCAAAGAAGCAAGTCTGCAGCACCCCGAGGGTGGAGCGGAAGGTGGGCCGGAACCGAGCCCGAGAGCAGCCCCTGCCTCAGCGCAGTGATGGGGAGGAAGAAGAGGAGGAGGCAACCTTGAGCCTGGAGCTAGACAGCAGCATGGAGGCTGTGGATTTCTGTGTGAGCAAGGCTGGGGCAGTGCTGGAGGAGCATGAAGACCCCTGCATCATCAACACAGGTGATGTGTCCCTGAGTGAGCTCGTGAAGTCCATGCACCCCTACTGCCTGCCCACCTTCACTGTGTGCCTGGACCCTGACACTGAGCCTGTAGCCAAGGAACTTCTGAGCAGTCCTGTCTTGCTGGAAATTGTGCCTGGCGAGGGAGAGAGTGTGGAGATCCCTGTGGTCCTGCAGCCCTTCACTCCCAGCTCCCATGACCTGGAGCCCCAGCTCCTGGCAGCAGAAGAGAGTACTAGAGAGTCAATCCCAGAAGATCAAGGGGACCTGCCAGGAGCTCCAACCCAGGAAAATGGGGTGGAAGAGGAGGAGGAGGAGAAACTGCCTGGGAAGGAGCCTTCATGCAGTACCCCAGAGGGCACCTCCCCACCGGAGACAGCAGCACGTGGAGCCTCGCATCCCAACAGCAGCTCCTGGCACAGCACAGAGGCCCCAGCAGGTGGAAAACGTGAATGCTCTGAGAAGGGACGGGGCCGTGAGAGAGCAAGGAAGAGTCGGAAAAAGAAAGCAGAGGAGGACCAAAGCAAGCAGGCCAGGCCTGGCAGGGATTGTGTAGCCCACCGGCTCCGTTCCACTGGCTCTGGACAGCCTCTTGTCCAGCCAGCCATCAGCCGGCAGCGGGCAGCGTGTCCCTCTGTTCAGGTCTCAGACTTCCTGGCACAGCAGCTGGAACGAGCCCGGAAGGAGGGGCAGATGGAGCTGCATGCTGAGCGGGCACCGCGACCCCGGGGCAGGCCTCGGAGCACAGCAGGGGCCTTCCTCCCCAAGAAGGTGAAGCAGGAGCTGCAGAAGGAGCCAGCACCAGAAATGGTGAATGTGGCCCTGGAGAAGAACAAGACTCTGGTGCCCCTAGAGAAGACTGCACCAAGCATGGAGGGGCAGCCAGCAGCTGCATGTCCCAGCCTGACATACCAGACTGAGAGCCAGGAAGATGCACAGCCATCTGCTGAACAGAGCAGTGGGGTCTCGGAGGCTGCCTCTCAGCCCCCAGAGCAAGGTGTGGGGCTGGAGCCTGCCCAGAGCCTGCCAGCAGCAGAGCCGAGTGAGGGCCTGCCTAAGGAAGCCAAACCCAAGGCCCTAAGCCTACGGGAGTACCGCATCCGCATGCTGCACCGTCAGCCCAACATGGGTGGCAGCCAGGAAGGCAAGAAGGAAGTGGCCAGCAAGTGGCCCAGTGTCCCTGAGCCTCCGACAGAGCTGGCAGAGATCCCCTGCCTGGTGTCACCCATGCGCTCTGCCACTGAGGCAGATGGTGCTCAGAAGGGACCAGACAAACCCACCAGCCCTGCTGCTGTCCTTCCTCCTGCTGGCAAAGCTCCCACTGCTCTGACTTCAGCCCCAGCACCCACTATGGCTCCACCACCCCCATCAACGCCAATGCCTTTTGTAGCACCCAACGTGCCCCCAGCCGCTGGGGTGGCCCCCACCGGGATGCCGCCAGCCTCTGCCGGTGCTTATGCCCTTTACCCACCAGTGCCTTCCTGGCCCTGCTTCACCCCGCAGCCCATGGGCTGCCATGGTTTGCCCCCACCACCCAGTGCCAGCTCCTCCAGTACTTTTCACGTGGTGCCTGGCCTCCCACCTCCAGCCATGGCCTGGCCCCCTCCACCTGTGCCACCCCCGCCTCTGTTTGGCCCAGGTGGCCCCTATGCCCCAGTTGGGTGGGCACCACCATCCTACTGGCCAGGAATCCCCATGCCACCTCCGGTGCCTTCCCTTGCGTACAGGGACTCCGGAGCAGCAGTGCAGGTCACGACTGCCTTCCCAGCTGGCAGCCACCCTGGCACAGCCCTTCTGCCTGGGCAGCCTCCTGCCACCCCTCTGCTCAGCTGCCCAGAGCCACCAGCCTTCCCTGTCCAGTTGCCCACTACCCCGGCCAGCGACACGGGGGCTGCAGGTGGCCCGGCCAGGCCAGCAACTGGCAGGGTGTCAGACCCCAGGAGGCAGGCACGGCTGGCAGGAGAGAGCTCTCTCCCCAAGGCCCCTCTGACTCCAGCCCCAACCCAGCCCCTGCCAGCCCCCTCAGCTGCCACTGCCCAGCCCAGCAGAGTCCCTCCTGCAGTGCCAGTCCCCCAGGCTGTCCCCACCCAGCCTCTGGAGGAGCCCCAGGCTGCAACTCCCAACCAGGTCCCAAAGGCACCCCCAGCTGCCATCTGCTGTCCAGCAGAGGTGTCTCCTGCCCCTGTTGTGGAGTCCCCTGACACCCACGCCATGGAGAAGGCTGCAGGGCCAGGCAAGGAGGCAGTGGAGAAAGCCCTGCTGGAGCCCAAGGCAGCTGCTGGGCAGGAGTCGCCTGGCCAAAAATCCACCTCCCAGGCTGTGGCACCACCACCGAAAGCAGGTCGAGAGAGCAGCCTTCCCACCAAGGCACCCACTGTGCAGCCATGGAGGCACCAGCCGCTCCTCAGCCCAGCCCAGCGCAGCGACAGCAGCAAGGACATCGTGCAAGCCTTCATCAGCGAGATCGGTGAGTGGGAGGGCTGCAGGATGCCGGGTTGAGTGTCACCAGCCAGCAAGGCTGCGGTGCTGCTGGCAACCTGGGTAGCAGGACCAGTTTCCTGGGGGCGAGGGTGGCAAAGCTATGCCCACAGGCTTGCAGTCTCTTCCCAGTACTCTGCTAGGATGTTGCCTCCAATGGATGGTCTGGGCTAGCTGTCCTGAAACTACTCCCTTCTGGGACTGCAGAGCTGGGTGCTCCTGTCCCTGCTGCGGGAGACACAGAGCTGCTGCAAGCTCTGTCACTGCTTCTCCTCCCCAGTGCTTGCCCCACCATCCAGGGAGGCTGATGCAGGGGGAGAATGGGGCGGGGGTGCATCGCTATGGTGCTGGGAGAATTCTAGCTGATCTGACTTGCTGTGCTTTCTCCTGGCCCAGGGATTGAAGCCACTGACCTGTCCAGCCTGCTGGAGCAGTTTGAGAAGTCTGAAGGTGCGGATCTGGCCTGCCATCCCCTGCAGGGCTCCCTCCATGCCATGCTGGCCTCCCTGGGCTGTCCATGCTCCCTGTGGCAGGGTGGTAGTGGGAGGGCTGAGATGCTGCTGTCTGTGGGCTCGTGTTACCCTGCCCAGGTGTATTGCCCTGTCTCTGCCTTCATCTCCTTGGCCTCTGGAAACGCCTGGGGGTCCTCAGGGCAACCAAGGGGGTGGTGGAAGTATCTGTGAAGGAAAAGGGATGTGCAGCTCCTATCTTCAGGGAGCGGGGTTTCAGGTGCTGTGAAACCGCTTCCGAGCTGTTCCTGGGGTGCTCTGTGGCCCCCACTTGTTGCCACTCTCACCTACCTGTTCTCTTTTCAGCCAAGAAGGAGGAAACTCCTGTACAGCCCCCTGAGGAAAGGCAGCTAATGGGGAGCTCTGGGTGAGTACCAAGACCTTGGCAGCGGTGCCCAGTGTGGAGCCCAGCAGAGCAAGGGCACAGGGCAGCTTTCAGTCCTGGCAGGGTTTGAAATGTGCTGGGGCTGTGTCTGTTGGCCCAGGAGGGGCTGAGTTTGTCACTGGACTGTGACAGAGCTGGCATTGAGGGGGGAAAAACTGGGATGGGCATGATTGGGCTGTGCAAGTTTTATCCTTGCAGCTCTCTTGGATCTTCTGTCCTCGTGAACTGGCCAGTGGGGCAGATTGAGTGGGTGCCCCAGGTGTGGGGAGAGGGGCTGGGCTTTGCCTGCTGTGTTTGACAAGGCTCCTTTCCCATTCTCAGGCCCGAGACCCAGCAAGATGCACCAACCCAGCAGGACAGGAAGCCCCTGGATGGCCTGCAGGCCTCTGAGCTGGCCAATGTGGCAGGTAATGAATACTTAGGGCGAGGCAGGGGAGTCTGCCAGGTCCTGGCAGGGCTGTTGTGTGTCTAGGGGGCACCCTGGGGAGTGAGGGGGGCCAGAACATGAGGGAGCCCCAGCTGGGTGGGTTGCAGCAAAGGGCTGCTCTTGTAAGCATTCTGGTGTTCTCTCAGGCCTCACGCCCCCAGCGACACCTCCCCACCAGCTCTGGAAGCCTTTGCCTGCTGTTTCACTGCTGGCCAAGACCAAGTCACCTGGGTCCATGCCCCAGGAAGGGACCCAGAAGACAACCAAGCTGATGAAAGCCAAGCCACTGCCCTCAAACAAGATCCAGGTGAAGAGCATGGTACCAGCCCCTGCTGGCACAGCCCCCAGCCACGTCTGCTCGGGAGACCATGACTACTGCATCCTGGGTACACCACAGCCTGAGAGCAGCAGTATCCCTGGCACGCAGCCTCCTGCCAAGGGTGGCTCCCGCTGGAATGTCAAACACCACCGAGACATCACTATCAAACCCATCTCCTCCTTAACCAAACGGACGCTGAACCAACCTGAGCCCATCCCACCAGCCTCTAACACCACCATGGGGCACAGCCAGGAGCCCGTGGGGATGGCCTGCCTAGCTCCCCTGGATTATCGGACTACCATCCCCAACAAGGCCACCACTGGGTGTAGCAGTCCCCCCACCTCAGTGCTCCTGTCTCCAGCTGCATCCCCCTGCCGGGATCAGGAGGTGCGGACTCCCAGTGCCCAGCCCAGCCATGCTGCTGCCAAGAGGTCCCTGCGCTGCTACCGGAGACCCCAGGACTCACCCAGCCCCTCCACTGACAGCTGGAGGGTTGGCCGGAGCCGCGCCAGCCGTTCTTTCAGCTCCAGTTCGGATGGAGCTAGCGAGTCCTCGTCTTCGTCTTCATCCTCGTCCTCCCGATCCCGGTCACGGTCGCTCTCTCCACCCCCCAAGCGGTGGCGACGGTAAGCAGTGGATTGTTGCTTGCTCTTGGGGCAGTTGTCCAGTGGGTGGTCAGGTGCACAGACACATCTTTATGGTTCTACTAGATGGCTGGATTTGTTCTTTTTGTCCTTGTGGCCCTTCTGAAGAGATGCTTGACTCACAGAGGCTGGGGGAGCTGCAGCAACACCCTGCCCAGCCATGTCTGGCTGAAGCCCACATCTGGGCTGGTGTGCCTGCAAAGCCACGACTGAGCCAGGCTTCCATACTCCTTCTGGAACACACAGTCCGTGCTACAAGTCCTTGGCTGCATCTTTGCTTTTGGATGCTTTTTCTGGGGTATTATGGCAGGTGTTCATATTTGTGCTGTGGGGCTGCTGCAGCCCTTGGTGCTCAAATGAGAGGAGCCACAGTGGAGTTCTTGAGGGAGCTGCTGGAGGCAAGCAGGGAAAAACCTGTCTGCCTTGGCAGCCTTGGAGGCTCCCTGTTCTCCTTATGGAGGTGGCTGTGTAGGAAAGTGGGACACCTTGGTCCCTGTGGGATGCATTTCTTTCAGAGTCCTTGTGCATCTGAGTGATGTGCAACCTGTCCCAGCTGGGCTGGGAGGCACTGGAGCTGGTGAAGGGTTTCTCTTTCTGTCATTCTCCTGGTGTTCAGCCAGTTCTGGTGATGTCCCTGGGCATGAGGGGCCTGTCCAACGAGGACTCCTCCATAGATGGCCAGTAAATGCAGAGGCTGGAGCTGGAAAGAGCAGGTATATAAATGCCATGTTCCATGGATGTGCAGCTTTGGGACTGTCAAGCAACGTGTCTGGCAAATCAGCTGGTCTTGTGCTGGATAATGTCCCCATGTACTGTGCCATCCTGACTTGCAGTCCTCCAGGAGAATACGTAGCAGAGCCAGGCAGCATGCCCTGCCAGGCCGGGGTTTGCCCATGGCAGGGACCACCTATGGCCAGCATGTCTGGAGAGGGACTGGGCTTCTGGCTGGAGGCAGCACAGCTTAATCCCAGAGGTGTTCCGGTCCTGCTGTCCTTAAGCTTTCCCTGGCCCTGCTGGAGAAGCTCTTGCAGTCTCCGTTCACACAGCTGTTGAGCACGACATGGATGCGATGGCTCCATTGTTGTCCTGTGCATCGTGTGGGGCTCAGCACAGAAGTCCTGGCCCTTCCTGGGCCCTCCCAGGCACAGCCCTGTGCTTCACAGTTCCCCCATGACTATTTCTTGCTCTTTAGAAGCTGTGCCTCCTGTGAGCCTGCTCTCTTTTCTCTGTGGCATTGGGAGCCAAGTGGAGCAACATTTCTGTAGTGTTGTTACTGCCCTGGCAATCTTGGGCAGAGGCTTTCCCATCCTGGGGATGGGTCCTGTCTGAGTGGGATGCTGGATACCATGGGGATGATGGAGGTCTTTTTCTCCTTTGGAGCCTCATGATGCTGGACAAAGGGAGGGCTCAGCTGTATCTCTCCTTCCCCCAGGTACCGCTCAAGATGTTCCCACAGCTCCTCCTCTCGCTCCAGCTGTGGGTCATGTGGCAGGTCCCGGGACAGGTCCTCATCCTCATCATCAACATCCTCCTACTCGTCCAGGTCCACGTCTCGCAGCCAGTCCCGTTCCCCCTCACCCCACAGGAGGAGTAACAGGTGGAGAAGGTGAGTGTGGCCACCCTGCAGGGGGTGTGAGCTCTCCTCAACCCATCTCCCAGCCTCCTGTGGAGGAGGGATGGACCCATTCCTTCAAGATATTCCTTGTGTTTGGAATCAATCTTCTGACACCCCCATGATTCCTTAGCTCATGTGCCTGGTTTCTGCCCTGACAGATACAGTTATGATGCACAGGACCACTACCAAAGGCAGAGGATCCTCCAGAAGGAACGTGCAATAGTGAGTGATGGAGGGCTGGCAATCTAGGGCTGGAAATTTGGGGGTCCACAGCCCCTTTGTCACTTGAGAAAGCCATGGGGGCGTAGCCTTGCCAGGAGCATTGCTGGGAGGCCCTGGCTGGGGCACAGTGTGGTGGGTGGCCATGCAGGGGGGTGCTATGTCCGAGAGGTCCTGCTCATGGCTAGGGCATCCCTGCCTGCAGGAGGAGCGGCGAGTTGTGTTCATCGGCAAGATCCCCAGCAGAATGACACGGTCGGAGCTGCGGCACCGCTTCTCTGTGTTTGGGGACATTGAGGAGTGTACCCTGCATTTCCGCTCCGAGGGGTAAGCGCAGTGGGGAGATGGGTCAGTCCATTCCCAGGGATGACTCCTTTGCCCTTTTCCCATTACTCAAGGGGATGGTGCAGACCAAGGGGGGTCAAACGTAACTGTTGCTGCTGATCTCCTCCGGTGTCAGGGATAACTATGGCTTTGTCACCTACCGCTATGCTGAGGAAGCCTTTGCTGCCATCGAGAGTGGACACAAGCTGCGGCGCCCAGATGAGCAGCCCTTCGACCTGTGCTTTGGTGGCCGCAGGCAGTTCTGCAGGAGAAACTATGCTGACTTGGGTGAGTTGCACAGTCTCCAAAGTTGGGGGATTGGCACCCTGGGTCCTTCTCTCCTTTCCAGAGGAGTAGGAGTCCCCATCCTTGGGGTCAGTCAGGGTTGACAGCAGAGCCACATCCAGAAACGGTCTTGCCCTGAAGGGAGGTTGAATGGGGGCTCCCTGTCTCTCCAGCACTGTGTTGGAGGCTGGCCCAACTCTGGGTCTAGAGGCTGGCATGTGAAATAAGATAAGAAGTTTGCTGTGGGAATGGCCAGAACTGTGCCAGTGTTTCCATGGGCTCAACACAGCCTCTCCCCATCTCTTCCAGATTCAAACCGGGAGGATTTCGACCCAGCTCCTGTCAAGAGCAAGTTTGACTCCCTGGACTTCGACACTCTGCTGCGGCAGGCACAGCACAGCCTGCGGAGGTAGCGACAGGCAAGGCGGAGCACCCGCCCCCACTTTTATACTCAAATACAAAAGGCAAAAAAAGTATGGAGAGAGAGATGAGGTTTTTAATAAAAAGAAAAAGGAAAAAAAGAAATTTGTTTTATAACCAATATTTAAGGAGGACGGGTCGTTGGCCTTCATCTGGAGCGGTCCAGGCAAGTGGCAGCCCTGGGCTTGCCCCAGACATATAATAAATGCGGATGCCCAAACAGCAGCACTGCCTTGTCTCCTCCTTTGCGTGGGCTATTCCCAGGTGTGGGTTCAGGCTGTCCCCCTCTCAGGACTCCAGGGACTCTGCAGTGATATGGCCCTATGAAATACTGCACAGGTTGTGGACTGGGCACAAGAGGGGGGCAGGATTGAGGTCACCAAGTGTATCACTGTCACTGTGGAAGCCCACAATGGCCTGGCACGGGGTGAATGCCTCTCTGAGGACCTCTCTGACCGTCTCTTGGGCTCTTTTGGCTGCAGGGCTTGGCACCCCGAGGCTCCCAGCCGTTTTGGGGGTCACCTGCACCTCCCGCGATGGCCACGGGGGGGGCAGTGCAAGATACTCCACCGCTGCTCCCGTCAGTGGGCTGGGAACAGACTGTAGCCCTTGGCCAGAACTCGGGCAGGGCTCCACTTGCTCCGAGCCAACTGCCCTGTCTGCCTGTCCCTTTCGAGCCTGCTCCTTGGCTTTGCTCTGGCTTGCCAGAAGGAGAGGAGTGACATCTCATCTCTGGATTTCCCCTGAGGGAGAGGTGTTTGTGTGACTGTAGAGAGGTTACAGCTGTGTGCAGTGTGATGGTGCTTGGCAGGAAACGATGGACAGTGGCAGGGAGGGATGGATGATGCCTTTCTAGGCCCCCTCAGTGCATTGCAGCTCATGGAGGAGAAGAGCGATCACAGGCAGCCTCCAAGGGAGTATGCTTGGGACTGCTGCCAAGCATCTTTCCTGCACCCTGCTCTTGTGCTGGCAGTCAGAGAAAAGCCCTGCCTTTGGACTGCTTCTCAGCTGGGACAAGCTTGGGAGTCCCTTGCAGGTGGAGCTGGTCTCTTGCAGGTGGCAGTGCTAACTGGGAACCCCAAGCTGGCACCAAGTGCCCTGGCTTCAGGACTGGGACAGGGTGCAGTGGTGCCCATTTGAGCCCCCTCTTGACACACCCCGAGTTAGGGAAGCTTGCAGCTGCCTAACTGGGCAGTGCAGAGCTGGGAGGGTGTGGAGAGAAGCGATGGGCAGGGGATGGACCCCCATGCCACTCCCATGGTTCCTCATGGTGTTTGGGGTGGGAGGGGGGTGGTCAAAGTCCCTTCAGATCCCTTCCTTGATGAAGGCAGCACCTACTCCAATAGTGTGAGAGCAGGGAGGGGAATAGGGGCAATAAACCTGGGGGGGGTTCAGCCAGGCTGATGCTGATGTTGCCATTTGGATCATGTTCAAGGCTCTGAGCCCTTTGTGGCTGTGCCTGGGTGCTTTGCAGCAATCTTATGGTCTGGCACTGTGGCTGGAGCCCATCTCTTCCCTCATTGCTCCCCTAGATGGAGAGAGGTGCTCCTGCTCCTGCCTGCAGTGAGGCTGCCTGCAGGTGGGCCCTGAATGAGCTTCCACCCTGTTGTCTCCTGCCTGGCCTTGGAATTTGCACAAGGGAGAGTCCAAGGAGGCAGCTGCAGGCAAGGGTGTGAGCAGGATAGGGGGAGGCAGGCAGGGGGCTGTTAATCAGTAATGCAGTTCTTCCAGGGACATCGAAGGAGGGGGTGACAGCCAGAGCCCAGTGGGGTCTTGTGGGGAGGATGTGCATCCCTTTCTGTGAGTTCGTGCAAAGCCCTGTGGCTGCAGCACACCTGCAGCCCCTCTCCTGCCCAGAACTGCTGGATCGATGGTGCTGCTGACCAGCATCTCCCTGGTCTCAGAGCTGCCACAGCAGTACTGAGGTCATGTGGATCCAAGCAAGTGTTACAAGGAGAATGTCTGTTAAACCAGCTGCGAAAATACTCTCAAGCTGTTGGGTGATTCAGGCCTGAGGAAGGGTTTGTGTGCCTTAGAGCTGGGGTGGTTTCTACAAACACTTTAGGTGATCTGAAAGTTTCTTTACAGCCTTTCCTCGAAACTGTGGTGCAGCTGAAGAGACAGGCAGGAGTGGGGAGTGTTACAGGCAAGGTGGAGCTGGGCATGGGGGATGTCTGCTGTCAGCAACCCCAGGAACCTCACGGCATATGCTATTCCATGCACCTTAGGTGTGTGCATTTGGCCAGCCCAGTGAGCATGGCGTCACCACAAATATGTGTGCTGCTGATTGTTGTGTGAACAAGGCTGTGTCCTTGTGTTCCTACAGCTGGGCTGCACATGGTCCCCTCTCCTCCCACTGCTCCTGCGGGTGAGGAAAGGCAGGGGGTGTGAAAGCGTTTGTGTTGCCAAAAGAATTAACACCCTGCTGTTGTGCAGGGTGTTATAAATCTATAAATCTTCTGAGTGTTAGAGGTTGGCTTTATCCCCCTGTGTTATAGTTTAATGGTTTCCGTTAGCAATAACCTGTCCCTGTGTTCTTGGTTATTGATTTAAGGTTTGTTGTCAAGGGTGTGAGAGTTGCAGAAAGGCGTTTTCCTGCCACCCAGTCAGTGGCAAAGGCACTGTTGCAAAGAGGAGGCAGGAGTGTGGAAAGCAGTGCAGAGCTGGCTCTCTGGAAGCGTGGCTGCTGGCGGGAGCTGTCTGGAGAGAATTGGGGACAGTGGCAAGGAGAAGCATTTGGAGCACATGGCTCACCCTGTCAGGCAAGCCAGAGGTGAGGAGCAAAACTGAGGCTTTGTAGGAACCCCAGTTCTCTTGGAAACAAATTCGCTTCACCATAGGACAGCCGACCTTCCTCCCTCAAGTAGCAGCATCCTGTGCTGCCTGTGTGAGTGGCTCTGCCCCTAGGTCCAGCAGCCCATGGCTGGGAAACACACAGAGGATGTTTTCCAAGAGGTCACTAAGCAGAGCTGGGGTTTTCACTCTGTTTCTCTTCAAGGCACTCTCAGCCTTTCCCCTTCTGTTCCTGCTACAGACTCCAATCTCCAGCAGTTGTCCCTTCCTGCACCAGGCCCTGCTATCTACAGTCTTCTTCTGGAACAAATATCTAACGGATTGATGCTGATTTCATACCTTCCTTCTCCCTTTCCCTTTTCATTCTCTCGTGCATTAGTATGTTCTGAACATGATCTCCAAGCTAGAAAGCAGCTAGAAGGGCATCCAGATTGGTCTTTCATAGTGGGTAAAACCTGCAAGATGAGGGGCTTGTGCTCTGTGCATAAACTGGTTTGGACCCCATATGCAGAAGGCAGTGGGGCAGGAGGAGAGTCTGACAGCAGCACTCCTTGCACACCTCTGCCTGGGGCTGAAGGCTGCAGAGCCCTTGTGTTCGTTGCTTTGCAGAGCTCAACATTTCCTCGGCAACAGCAGAGTCCCTTATCCTCAGGAAAGGTTATTCTGGGACTACGAGCTGGGTGCTGCCAGGTGCGGAGCACCCACATTGCTGTGAGGTGGGTGTGCTTTCCCACGCTTAGGATATTCACACTTAAGATGTTCAGCATACTCATCCTGAAAGCTGACAGGGACCCCAGTGGGCAGAGGTGCCAGGCAGGAACCTGGTTATGGTCCTTGCTGTTGACACCCATTCCAGTCTCTGGGACCACCAGTCCTTGAGATTCAGACTTACTCAACACACCCAAGGGCTCAGAGCTCCTGACCCAAAGCAGAGGTTGCTGCTGTGGCATATCTGTGCCTCCCCAATTTGGGCTCTCTCCACCAGGAGCCTCACAGGGGTACCCAGCTCCAGGGTGCCTGCTGAGAGTGACCATGGCAGTCTGGTGCTGGGATTGCTGCAGGCAGGCTCAGAGGAGCCCCAGAGAGCTGGGAGAGGTGCTCATGCCACTTTGGCATGCAGCATCTGCAGGTTTGGGGCTCCCTCACTCTCACCACACCTACTCTGCTCTCTTACACACCCCTCATCCCAAATCCCTGCCTGCCTGCAAGTAAGCCCTGGAGGCCAGCCAGTGGTTGTGTGTCCTTTAAATCTGTGTTTGTACAGCTGAGAGCCAGGGTTAATGCCCCTGTTCCCTCTTAGAGCCGCTGCTGCAGTTACTGTGTTTGTGTTCGCACTGGGGCAGTCCTCCAGCATCACCCTGTAGTCCAGCGTCTGCAGCTGGGAGTAAGCATGCAGTGAATATCCTGTTGGTGCCTCTAGTCTGGACACCTGCTCCACTCACCCCACAAAACAGGTGCTGCAAGTGCTTTCAGACTCCTCTTAGAAAAAACCTGCAGCTGTAACATGCTACAGGAAGCAGGCAGGGAGATTAAGGAACCATTGGTCTGCAGCTTGGCGATGGCAGAGAATTCATGAAAAAAAATTACATAGGATCTAGAAAATAGATGTGAACTTGGGGAAGTAAAAACCCAAAGCAAAGAAAAACAAAACAAAAAGGCCTCAATCAAAACCACACAAAAACTGCAACCACAATTTTTCTGTCAATCCAGGAAAATTCCCTCCTGACCCTAATCTGGCAAGAGCGTTAAGCCCCATGTGTGAGCAGACCTCTGGGACTGTAATGCTAGGAGCACCAATGCATGAGACCTAGAGCTTGCCTTTAGTTTCCCAAAGGAAGGAAAAACTCGGTACCTTTAGAAGCAAATTAAGAGGGAAATTGGTTATTCTTCATCATCACAATGACCAGAAGAAACCTGGAAGCCTGGGGTAAAGCAACACCTCCTCCAAAGAACCTTAGCACTGCTGACTCCAGGATCTGTATCCCAGGCTGAGCTGCCCATTTCCAGGGCTCCTTCACTTACGAATTAATGGAGGGAATTCTATCAAACTGAGTGTTAAATTGATCCAGGTTTTTCTGCCTCATTACCTTTCTTGGAAGGCTGGTCCAGAACATCAATCCTGACAGGGGTATAAACTCTCTAATTCACCATCTAAACTTGTTAAATATTTTTTGCCATTATTGTACATTTTACATATTTTCTTAGCATTTTTTATTTACAATTTTTTTCAGTGGTTCTTCAGAAATACATCTGTCCCTTTTCAGCACCTGTCTGGCCAGAACAAACCAAACTCTTTTAGTAGATTCTTAGTCACCTTGTGCTTGTTTGTCTCAGCATCCAAATAGTTTTTCTCTGTACAGTGGAAATTTATCCTTCCTGGATGTAGAACTGCAAGTATATTCTGGAGGAAGTCTCACAATGCCTTGCGCAATGGCAATAATGTTTCTGTCTCTGCTAAAAATAACTTGTCTGATGCATCCTAGCATAGTGCCATTCCTTTTTCACAGAAGCATCACGCTGCTGCTTCATATTCATCCTTCAGTGCAGTAAGGTCTTTTTATTCCTTTGTAGCCTTCATTTCATCAGTTTATAGCAAATGTCCTTGCTGCTAGTCCCCAAGTGTTTAATCTGCCCTTTCTGCCATTAAATTTCACCTTACTTCCCTCATCCCTTGACAAGGTCAAGGTCCCCTTCTTCCCCTATGAGGAACTACTACTCTCAGCAATTGCAGTACCTCCCAACCCTCTGCTGCCTCTGCATTTTGGGAGCTTGCACTTGGCTCTTCTGAAATTACCAATGGATTTACTAGCCTGAATTTATTCTCAGAATATGTGGTTAATATCTGTCCTGCAGCCTGGTCATGCTTGTGTCTAATGCAGCCTGGACAGTTTCTCTTGTATCTCCTCTCCAACCTTGGGATTGACCTTCACCTTTAGCAGCAGTTTCTCCTGGTTTGTAGCGCATCATCCTTAACTCTGAACTGAGTGCTTTAGTCTAAGAAACTGGCAGCCTCATCTAAAGGATTATTTCTATTGTGCTGTTCCTGTTTCCTTAGGCATCTCCTCACTCTCCGTGTTCCCCTCATCACCTTTACTGTAACAGAGTTAAACTCACTTTTGAGGTTTGATTGCAGCTGGTTCATTTCTCCTCTCCCCTCACCTCTCTCCTTGCAGCTCTGCATTTGGTGTCTGCTCCTCCCGGCAGGTCTGTTCCCTGACTGATGGAGCAGGCTCACCATTCACGGAAGCCAGGTCTGAAATGATGTTGTGTTTTACGTTACACTGAATCGATACAGAAATCTGCTTTCTGTCTTGTCAGAGGATATCTGAGCACTGCTATTCTGGCACTGTTTACTGCCTGGCATTCACTGCGAAATTAAAGACTCCTATAATTGCACAATTCCTACTCTTTATTCGTCTTGTAGCCTTGAAGACAGCACAGTTTATTCTCAAGGCTACATCTGGTGTGTGTGTAGCCAGCCCCTGAGAATAACTGTGCAGGGTCCTTTCTACCACCCTTTCACACACCTCCTCAGGACGTATCTTATCCATGTCATTCCCTTTTATGTCCTTACAATGACCTGATTTGCTAGCAGTGCTTCACGACTTCCAGCTCTCCTCCTACCGACCAGGTGCTGCCAGCCAGCCTCCACTCCTGCTTATCTCTGCGGCTTTGTTCCAGGTGGCACACTCTGCCTGCGCCAAGTGTTCCAACACATGCTGGGATGCACTATCCTCTGGCTCAGCACCTTTCTAGTATGCCAACAGTCTGGCTTGCCTGATGTGGCCACAGCAAATGGCAAAACTTGGGGAGAAGCCTACAAAATCAGTAGCACAGGCTGTCACAAAATCTGAGAAGGAGAAAAAACTTGTACTGGGAAAGGATGAGGGAGATAAAGGACATGGTGCTTCCAGTTTAACCTCAAAAGATTCTGGTTAGGTGACGACAGAACCTTAGGAGATAATGCTGGTAGGACAAATGGATTTAACACCTCTCAGCTTAATCCAAGGGAGACCCACCAGTCCATGTGAAAATGCTAAACAAGGTAAATTGAGTGTTACTGGAAAGCTTAGTCGATGGGTGAGTTACAAGGTTGTGAAATCGTGTATGGTATCAATATAGCATACAAGCTCTGTTCCCAGGTGAACTGGTGAGTATTAGAAACTGCATCTTCAAATAGCATATTTTTAGAGGCAGGAAATATGTAGAGAAGTAGCAGAAAATACACTTTCTCAGTTACCAAGAGACAGTTGGAGCTTGTCCCTAAGTAAAGCTCTCTCCTTCAAGTACCTGGGGGTAAAATGATTCCTGAATCCCACTTATTAACTAGAGCAATGCTGCATAAGCTCAGGAAACAGGACTTTACCAGCTCTAGCCATGCAATCCAGAGCATACATGCTTGATAGAATCCTTCAAATAGCCTGGAGCACGACCATCAAAGGACTTGTGAAGTGCACAAAGAACATTGATGATGTGGTGTAATGAAGATGTGGAAACTGGGCAATGTCTGTGTATCAGAACTTCCAAGACCTGAGATTGCACTTAGCATGTAAGCAAAGCACTTAAATTGTTATAAAAATGCACATTAAGTGAATAAGAGATGATCATAATGTTTGGGGAAACACCTGGTATAAGGAATGAGGAACTACTTCAGGCTAAATTTGGCTTTGAAGGCTGGCTAAGGGACAGTTAGACCTCACTGTGATCCATTTTCACCAGTGGACAAGAATGAGTTCTACTTACAGTCTCATGTGAGTGAAGAGACCTGCAGGATGTATCTGCTCATGAATTGTAGCTGGCACTGGAGGAAAATGAATAAATCAGACTTCTCCGGATGCTGGTGGAGGCAGACTTCAGAGAAGGCAATGCTATTAATGGCCCAGATAAAAGGAATAGGTCAGAGCAGGACAGGATCTCTGGAGTGCCAGTAGCAACCAGGGAAAGAGGGGACAACAGCCAACACCATTTACTGCTATGGACAGCTGTTCTCTTAATCCCCATCTCTATCAACATCTCTAAACATCTCCATGTGATAGCAAGGTTGGTGAACCAGTAACCCCTCCCAGATCCACAAGCTGGGCTCAGTTTTGTCTTTGTTTTCTCTCTCTCCTGGTGCTTTGACTAGTGGCTAATTCCTCAGACCTCAGTGCTTCCCATTTGACTATTCACTTCAGAGCTATCTATTAATGAAATGTGTGTAAGTTAACAGGGACTGAAACCTGGTCTGGGACCCTCAGCCACCACCTTATTATTTCAGCAATATTTCTCTCAGCATGCTTGAAGACACATGTTGGAGTGAGGCAGTTACAAGGCTGGACCCAAACTTCAGTAAAAATTTTATATATACCCATTGCTTTTAAACCACAGCTAAAAAATGTTTGGATGTGCACAATTGAGTTTGGTGATAGTAGCCTCTAGTCAAGGTCATTTTTCTGCACTGTTCTTCCCGTAAAGCTTGCTGTTGGGCCCCTGAGTCCCTGTAGGCTTCCCCCTACTGTGTAAAACATGTCTTTATTAGTAATCTTCATGTTTTTAGAAAGCTGTTCTTTGAAAATTAATTTGGCTGCCTTAAATGTGTTGGGTTGTGGGGTTTCATTATTTTTTTATTTAACTTGGCAGAATTTGGGATTTTCTGTATTTCTTCTTTGGCCATGCTTATTCTTTTTGAAGTTTCTTTTCTCTTTTTTCCCTTCTAAATGTCATCTTTTTTCTACTGATTAACTGTGCCAGACTTGGGATTATTTATTATTTTAGGTTGTTGTTAGGATACTTCGAGTGATGCCATATTTAAAGCTTTAAATGAAGGGTCTCAATGTCATTGCAAGCATTTGTCCTTTCATCAGCTTCTTTAAAATCCTCTTTAATTACTCTGCTGACTTCTACACTTATTCCCTTTGGAAGGAGAATATCCCCATTTCCCTTTTAAATTACATTGCACTGCAGTGTACTTTTCTGTTGCTTTTTCCTCTCCTGCCATAATATTGGATTTGAGCACATTGTGTTCCTAAAGACAAGGTGACTCTTCATTATTACATTTCAAACTCCCTCCTATGTACTGCTTGTGACTAAATCAAGAGTTCATTCTCTACTTGGCTCCTCTGAGTGGTCATTCTAAGAAATATCCATTTATGAGGGCTAAAAATGCAGTCTTTGCATCATTCTTTGACATGGTGTCTACCCAGTCCGTATGGGCGTAATTAATGTCTCCCATTATCTTTAAGTTTTCTCCCCTGACAACCTCTTAAAGTCCTCCAGTTGCTTTTCATTCCACTATCCTAATCAGGTGGTCAATAGTGTATGCTCAGTATCACTTAGGCACATGTCAACACATAATTGCTCTCTAGTAGTTTAAACAATATCCCAGGTGTGCTTTTTTCCCCCCTCCTTTCCCCCCCCCTTTTCCTCTTTCTTTTATTTTCTTTCTGGAATCTGGACAAATACTCTGCTACTGGCCTGAATAATTTTCTGCAGCTTCACATCTTGAGTTGCTACTCTGGCAATCATTTTCCTCCTGAAATGAGACAAGACCTTACATTGGCTTGGGTAGTTTTCTTTGTTTTGTTTCTTTTGTTGTTGTTGCTTTTTTAAAATAAAATTCACGTGTTTGATGTCTAGCTCTGGGCTTTGCTCCATGAAAATGTCTTCTTTCACCAGCTGTTTCTTCAGTTTGTTGAATATACATTTGTTACTTGAAAGAAAACTTTTATCACCTAGGAGAAGGGCAGAGATATTTTCTATCTGCATGCAGTCCCCCACCTCTTCTGTAATGCAAGAAGCACTTTATGGTCATTGCTTGTAAAGATCAACCTACTGTGTATGAAGACATTCAGCTTTTTTATACCCATACTGTTCTTCCCAGGGTGATGGGTATGGTGATCATTATTTCCTCAATCTCCATTCAGAAACTGCAGTGCATTTTCCACTTTTCACTTCTTGATTATGAGAGCCAGCTTAAGCACAACATAGCACATTGCATCAAGTAAGTCAGTAGTTTCATATCTGAAAGGCTTTAAAGTTCTTGATTAGTCACTTGTCACTGAGCCTCCAGCACCTCCCTCATGCCTTCACGGTGACCACAAACACGTTTAACATTGAGCAGACTTTTGAGTGTGGCTGTGGGTGCAGGACATGAACATCTGAAGCCATTTTGAGTGCTGCCTTCATTCTTGTAGTGTATATGTATAGAGGTTTTATGACGAGCAACTTAAAATTTTCAAACTTTTTGCACCCTTCATTTTGGGGACACTGCACCTCTCAGGTTGCTGGTGTGGAAAGCTTGTAAGGTGCAACTGCTTGTTCTACTTGCTTGTCTCTTAGGATGCACCAAGCCTCCCTCTGAGTTACCTGCATGCTTAGTTGAATTAATGTTTTGTTGTTTCCTGTTTCTACAGCATTTATAGTTTTGGCCAAGCTCCTTAATGAGCTAACACACACAGAAATGCCATAGTCTGCTAATCACTCTGCTAAGAGCTTTGGAACTATACTGCAATTTGCCACCATTCTTAAAAATTTCATAGAATCAAACCAAAGTTGATTAAGTTCCTATGAATTTCCTGACAGTCAGTAGTGGCACAGACAAAAAATAGCTGATCCTGTTCCCTTAAGTGAGGGAAAAGCAGCACCCAGCAGTTATCTGTTCCTTTGGCAGAAAAATGGCTCATCCATCATGCACATATATGACCAATGGTGCTGCTTCACATGGATGTCTCACGCTTCGTGTGTGCCAGGGACAGTGGCACTGGAGCAATGCATGCAGAGCATGAAAACTGTCTCAAGTCATGCTGCACTCTTAAGTCAAACGTTGCAGACAACTTGGCTGTCACAGCTCTACCCTGGTTTCAGGTGAATGTTTCCTTGTCCCCTAGAAACAGTTAGAAGCTGACCTAGTGTTCACCTTGCTGCATCACCCTTCCTTTTATTACAAAGGTGATCTTTTTTAGTCCATTTATTCAACCGTCCAGCTTTCCTGTTCCTTTAATGGGGATAAACTCCCTGCTGTAAACCCCAGATTACTCCCATTCACCTTACAAATCTATTGCTTTCTATTTATATTAATATTACAATTTCTGACAATACATTGTCTCTCGTGCACTGAAATCCATCCTAAACGTAATGAATATCTCTCTGCTCTCAGGCTGATAGTCTGTCCATCTCTAGTGAAGCTGCTATTGCATGTGACAGTGAATCCCTTTGAAAAAGGGATCAAATTGCATCCCTCTTCATCCATCCTGCACACACTCCATAGTGCTTCTCAGGCTCCTGCCCAGCAGTATAAATCACAGTGTTGCCCTAACTGCTATCTGTGGATGATTGTATGTGTCACTCCATGCCATTGTCAATGGCCTCTTGTCTGCCAGTCTCATCTCTTGCAGGATGTACAGTTGTGCTCATTGTGTCAAAACATGGCCCACAAACTTTGCTTGGATGGAGTGACTTTTGGTGCTCAGCAAATACTGAATATGTTGTTAAATGTTGTCCTCCCGCTGACTTGGGTAGAATTTCCAAAGTGCAGTGTTCCTTTTGCTGGACACTCTCCTTTGCCTGTGATCAGTCACGGCCTCCTCCATGATGTCACTTTCTGCCTTGTTAGGTTTTATTTCAGTGTAGGCTCACATACATTTGTGTGAGCTCCTCCTTGCAATGGGCATGACACAAACATTTGGACTTGGCTTGCATTACTTGAACTGTGAATCCAGTTTGCCACAGGGAATAATCCAATCCTGGCGAGAAAACTAAAGAGTTAGCACCTCTCTCTCTCTCATTGCCATAAATCATTTAACAAAGGCAATATATTGGAATTATGCCACATTCCTCAGAAGAAGGTATGTTCCTCCTTAACTTTCAGTGAGGTCTCATTTGTTGCTCTACTTGATGGGATGTAGTCTGTGTTCACTTCTGCTTGGCTGGGGCTTCTCAGAGGATTGGGTCACCATTCAAAAGCCCACAGAGTCTGGATAGAAGCTGAGTTGGTGTGATACGATAAATATACTTTGCTTATGATGGGCAGAGGGTTACAAAATTGAATTTGTGCCTTGTTCTCACTTCTCTTTGTTCATACTTGTGCTTTGGTGCTTCCTTCCTGAGACTGTGGTACCTCTCATTTCCACTGGACAGGTATCTTTCTCACCTTTCTGTGCTTCCCACGCTATCTCTCCACAGCAGGAGCTCTGCCTAATCTGGGCCCTCTCCAGTACATGAGGTGTTACCCTAGGGAGAAATCCCAACTTCTTGGTCTGGTGCCCACAACAAGGGCTGACTGAAGCAAAGGAAGCTACAACACATCCACGGATTCTTTTGTACCCTGTCTCTGAGAGATCCATCACTGACCTGTAGGTTTGCGAGCACTTGGCAGGGTGCTGCTGCCTGGAGCAGATGCACAGAAAAGGTTTTGCTGAAATAGCCCAGTTAAGAAAGAGGATAGTCCAAGGCTGCTTGTGCAAGTCTCACTTTACTGCAGTTGGCCCATTTCATTCAGACATCTGCTGTGCTGATGGAGGAGGTGCCATGTTCAGAACGGGGTTGCCTTGAGCACCAGCCACACAGGAACCAGTCTGTGGCAAATCAGCAATTTACAGTCTATCCCCTTCTCCCATTCCTGTGTATTCCTTCTGCAGGACCACAGAATCAGGCAATTAATGGGCAAGAGGGTAAATCATGCTTCTGCTGAGTCCCATAAAAGTCATGTGATTATATAGGGCCATTTTTAACTCTCACTACTTCCCTGCCTCTGGCATTTCTGCAGCTGTAATAATACTGGGTGTGGTGCGAGACTGTGTGAGAAGACCGGTTTCTGCTCAAACATCTTTCTGAGTATTTTCTGTTCTTATGGCAAAACGGATGTTGGGGAGACTTGCTGTAGGATCTGCCTTGAAAGTCTTACCTCTGAGATGCCAGGCCCTGCTCGGTGTTAAGTGAAATTGTCTGCAGCTCATTAACATCAAAGCATTTTCTCCACTGGTCTGGGCGGCTCAGTAGTAACCAGCAGATGGACCAGAGAACAGCTACACTCTCCACTAAGCTCTGCCTGCATACAATTAACATCAAAGGGGAGCCACTGTGAAACGGGGAAAACAGTGCTCCAACTGCAGCAAGTCTCATGGCTCGTGGGAAATGGGGGAGTGCCAAAGCTGTGTCCCAGCTAGAGAGCTTGTGCTGAGATGTTTGCAGGAGCAAGTACAGGAGTGGCTGCTGGGGCATGCTGATGGTCCTGGCCAGGAAAATGGTGGATTCACTTTGGTTTGAACAAACCTCCCTGACGGCGTTGGTGGCAGCATGGTGCAAGCTCTGGTTTATCAAACTTGGTCCAGTCTAATTCTAGGATCAAGTCAGATCTGCCCATTGCCTCGGTAGTTTCATGATTGCTCACTTAGTTGTCACTCTCGATGAGACTCTTGAGGCCAGTCCCACCATTCTTTATACCCTTTTTCTCCATCTCGCTGAAAACAAAAGTTTTAGCTTGTGATTCCAGATGCTGCTGCTCTTTTATAAAGTGGACCTTGGCCCTTTGTTTGCTCTTCCCCACAGGAGGCCTGTGGTATTAAACCATTTTTTAGAATACAGGACTGTTGCATTTCTCTAGCTCTCAAACAGTTTCTCCTGCTTTATGTACTGGATCTTCTGGTTCATGCTTTCCTCATCCTCTTCCTCCCTGTTTTGGTGGTGGGTAAGAAATCCAAACTGTTGGTATTTATCATGCTAACAGTCTGTAATTAGCCCTGTGGAGGGCAACATGTTATGGAAAATGAATGAATTTTTATATGGGTCCCAGTCAGGAATCAGAAACTTTATGGTAGGTTCAACACCAGCACAGGGTAGAACCATGTGGCTGTCTCAAAGAGTTTGCTGTCTAAACATCAGTCTAAGAACAGAGGATTGCAAAAAACCCCAAACTGGAACTCTCTAACAATTAGTGCTGGGAGTTCACCCACTGCTCTGGCTGCTGTGCAGACTGCAGACAGAAGTTACCTGCTGGAGTTTAAAGCATTCATGTTGCAATCCCTTTGTTTAGATTATCTGCCTTTCAGGGAATACATACTTCTGTGATTAGTACAGTGCCTAACAGACTTATGAACTCAGGCTCTAGTGAGACACGTCTGGGCTTTGAGTCGAAGGAAGACTCCCCACTTCTGGATATGGAGACATGCAGACCCCAATGGCTCATCACATTAAAAAAGGGGTGGAACAAAGACCAGGATATCACCAGCAACTGGAATGAGATGCAGCTAAGGAGACCATTCCTGAGCAAGGGTGCCCAAAGAGCTTTCCCACTATTTGTGGCATAGAAATTCTCCATAGGTCATGCTTTCCTTTTTTTCACTGCTAATGGCATTCAAACCAGGACTGGGATTCCCTAAACCTGTCTGCTCTGCTCACGAAAACAAGCTACACTTTGCTGCCTTGCACGGAAGCTGCATCTTGAAATGGGCTTTTGCCTCTTGCTGCTCTAGTTGCTGTCTGCTATGGGAAGTTCCACCTCCTACAGTGAGAAATCATCCTCTGACTTCCTCTACGAGAGAATTAAGAGCCAATCAATAATGTGTCCTTATGCTACCATTGGCCTTCAGATAGCTCTGTCCACCTTTTCCCCACTGCAGCTTCCCTGGTAGATTGGCAGAGCAAGCACACTTTGGGTTTGCATTCCTTTTGCAGGGCTAGCCAAACTGAGCTGTACTGATCTCCTTTTGTAGGACAGGTTCATTGCTCTTCTACCTGCCTGCACTAAGAGACTCTTGGAATTCCCTTTGAACAGGACAGGTGGCTTACTGCAGCTGCAACAACACCCAAACAGCCAGCTCAAACAGTTCTTTCTCCACAGGAAATACCTTATCGGGGACATCCTAATGCAGCTGCATTTGACCAGCCAGCTATGCACAGCCAACTTTGAGCTCTACGCTTTTCTAACTCCCTAATCATGTGTGGCTGGGCAAGGTGAGGGTGATGGCTCTGGTGGTTAGGTTGGGGAAATAAAGGCTCACAGACCTTAATCTCTGGCCTCATGGCAAGGTTTGGAGTAAGAGATTTCACTTTCCAGTCTCATCCCCTGAGCTTGAAAGAAGCTGGTGCCAATGTTCCTGTCCTCCTGCACAAGCACCAGGCAGTGCCATGCCTTCTCTAGACTGTCAGTGCATTCCCTGCTTGCTGTCAGAACTGGTGTTACTGCATCACCAGTGCCCTTACAGCATCTGAGCTCACCTGGAGTGAGGGCCTTCTGCTTGTGGTGCAAGGCTGCAGCACAGGCGGTGGCTGAGTCACGGAGCTGTCAATGCGGGATCTCCCAGCCACTGCAGGCACGTGCCTCCCCTTTGCATCATGGCCAACAGGCCTGGGGGTTTTAAAACTACACCGTGGAGCAGATGAGGAGGTTTCATCTCTTCCTGATGGAAAACTATGTGGCCCCTTCAGGGTTGGAATGTCCCCTCAAGGACGGATTACAGCTCTGGGCACAGTGACCCCTCAGGAGTGGGGTGTCCCCTCAAGACACAGCGACCCCTCAGCGGTGGAACGTCCCCTCAGGACACAATGACCTCTCAGAACACGACGACCGCCCAGGGCGTTTCCCCTCCCTCACGACTGGCTCCGGAATTCCACAGCGCCCCCTAGCGGACCGGTGCAGCGGCGCCGCACGTGCGAGCCGCTGGCGGGCTGGTAGCGCATGCGCGGGGCGGGGCGGGCGCCGGGCGCGAGTGGGCGTGTCAGAGCGCGGCGCGCGCGGCCCTCCCTCCCTGCCCCCCGCCCCGCCGGCCGCCACCGCCCCCGCCCCGCCCCCGCCCACAAGATGGCGAGCCCGTGCGGGCGGCAGCAGTGCTCCATCCAGAGGCGCGGCGTCCGCCACCAGCTCGATTCGTGGCGAC